>NC_035433.2:111476055-111679524 GCF_002127325.2 Helianthus annuus | reverse complement strand
GTCTGCAAGGCTGAAAAACAGGTTTCTTCTTCCGGTTTTCTGTCCTGGCTTTACCGGTGCTAATGATTAGCACTCTAAGCCTCAATTGTACCTGTTTACCACTAAATACCATACCAAGCAATACCAAACATCCTAATTTACCATAGTTAATCATCCAAACCATAAAGTAAAAGAAAAATAAAGCAGAAAATAAAAAGTAGTCAAGGAAAGTAAATTGTCTAACACTTCGGCACGCGGGCCGGAAATTGTTTTGATAGATAAAAAGGGAACCTTAACCTGTGGGCTCGCCATCAACCCGCTCCTGCTCCTGCAACCTCCTAGTCCATATCCTCATCGCTGTCATCACCTCCATCCCCATGACCCGCCATATACTCCCGGATGTTCCCAATGTCATCTTGGATATCGTTGATGTTTCGTTCGATAGCTCCGACCCGGTGGTATGTATTGTTGGCAAGGTTGTAGGTGTTCCTGGTGCACATGAGGTTTTCCTACAAAAGATCATGTAAACTTTGAAAGTTAGGAAAACCGCCTCCTTGGGAGGAGGATTGCCCCGGATCACCATGGGGTTGATACTGGTAGTGGGGAGGTGGAGCGTGAAGGACTAGTGCCTCCTATGGGTTCCATGCATGGCCTTGCATCCTTTGAAAGCTCACTGATCCGTCTTCCGCCTCATAAAGTAGGTTCATGGCGCGGAAAATGTGATAATCAACTCGTCCCGACCATGGGCTCCTTTCAAAGGACCTAGGAATGCGCGTGAAATGCTTGAAGAGATGGTGCACCCATCCCCCAAAGAAGATAGGGGTTGGTGCACGAGCAAGACGGTTCAGGTGCATGTTTCGAAGCAGGAGATATGGAACATCGAGGGCTCTTCGGTTGTGGATGCAGTGAAGGACTACCAAATCTTTTAACCCAACAACCCCGCTACTGTCATGTCTTTGGTTGAGAGAGTAAATGAGGAGCCTATGAATGTAGCGATAGAGCGGATCCCTCAGCTTAGTACTCTTTGTGCTGCTAGGGTTGTAGATTCCTTCACCGATTTGGGCCCATGCGGCTTGGCGCTCATTTTCATCTAGATCCCGTAATCCCCCGATGTTTTCCTCATTCCCCGATTCTTCTTCCGCGTACAGTCCCACTATTGCCCCGAATTGTGCCATAGAGATCGAGTATCTCGTTCCACCACATCGAAAAGCAACCGCTTCATTGTCAAATGGGTCACTTCTTGAAGTGAAGGTGACAGTACTGTAGAACTCCATAGTACATTGATGTACCGACCGAAGCCGAGTGGTCAAGGCAGCCCTTAGTGGTCCGGTGATAAGGTTGTTGAAACAGTTGAGCTGGTTCACCAAGGTCAATAGGTCCGTGCACACTTGCCTCGGGTATTCCTCGGGCCTTGTTTGGAGTATCTCATATCTAGCCCTTGCATCGAGTTCTGTGGCATTGAATCTTGTGAACTTTGTCATCTGCAGGAATACATAAAAAGTTAGCGTAAAACAGTAAAATTTTCGGTGAAAAACTGCAAACAGTTAGCTGGACACGGCCCCGTGCCGAGCGGACACGACCCCGTGTCCAGACGTCTGTTACTCAAAAACTTCATTTTTCGACCCGGTCCCGAAAATCTGAAAATTTTTGGTCAAGCAGGTGCGGTTTTCCCTGAAAATGAAACCCCAATTGCCGTTCTTCCCAAAACAACCCGTTTACCCCTTCAATTTTATCTTTTTCGGGTCAAAAACAAGGGTTTGAGGTTTTTGTGAGAAATCGGGCAAATCTATCAACAATACAAGTGTATCTACTTCCCATTACACTAATCTAAACTAATACTAACAGATTACTTCAAAAATTTGAGGTTCGATCCGGATGAACTTCAAGAACCCTAGATTTTTCCCCAAATTTTTGATGTTTAACTACATGTAAGTAACTAATCTAATTACTAATGAGGATAGAATCATACCTTGATGTTGTTAGATCTAGAAGTAACGTCGAAAATCTGCCGAAAATCGCCTTGGACCAGAGCGTTTTCGGGGAAACGGGGCGTGTGGAATGGTGTGACTGTTATGAAAAGATGGTTTTATCCCGACAGTTGCGTCGACACGGCCCCGTATCCAGCGGACACGGTCCCGTGCCGAGCAAAGTTTTTAAATTTTTTTTTGTGCTCGTGTGAGTGCCCGTTTTCTCCGAAAACATAGTTAGAAGACTTACCGATTTCGATGTATACTTACTGGTTCGTAACATACCAGGCATGGTTTAATTCGTTGACTGTTTGAAGCAAGATCTCTTCCTCCTCATCCTCAATAGACCCTCGATAGAGTTTTAGCCGTTGGCCATTGACTTTGAATGGAATCCCATTCCGAGCTTTAATTTCTACTGCACCGTGAGGAAAAATATGGATGATAGAAAAAGGTCCTGACCACCTAGACTTTAGTTTACCCGAAAATAATCGAAGTCGAGAATTAAACAACAGAACTTGGTCTCCTACTCGAAATTCATTAGGTTTAATATATTTGTCGTGTAAATTTTTCATTCTTTCCTTATAAATTTCAGAGTTAGAGTATGCAAAATTCCTTAGTTCGTCTAATTCGTTTATTTGACAAAATCGATTTCTTCCTGCAGTTTCTAAGTCTAGGTTTACATTTTTTATTGCCCAGTAGGCTCTGTGAGCTATTTCTACTGGCAAATGACAACTTTTTCCATAGACGAGTTTATACGGGGTTGTGCCTATAGTGGTTTTATAAGCAGTTCGAAAAGCCCATAAAGCATCATCTAATTTGTCAGCCCATTCCTTTTTATTTAAACCTACGGTCTTTTCAAGTATTCATTTTAAACCTCTGTTAGTCACTTCGGCTTGTCCATTTGTTTGAGGGTGATATGTTGTTGAGACCCGGTGATAGACCCCATATCTTGTTAAGATTTTTTTCGAGTTGATGATTGCAAAAATGGGTACCCCTATCACTTATCAAAGCTTTAGGTGTTCCAAAACGAGAGAATAATTTTTTCAGAAATTTTAGCACTACTCTTCCATCGTTTGTTGGGAGAGCTTCGGCCTCGGCCCATTTAGACAAGTAATCGACCGCCACAAGTATATATTTGTTTCCTTTTGACGGTGGGAAGGGTCCCATGAAATCGAGTCCCCACACATCAAAAATTTCACAAACGAGAATTCCATTTTGAGGCATTTCGTTTTTGGAATAAATATTACCTGATCTTTGGCAAGCATCACATGTCTTTACAAGATCTTGCGCATCTTTGTAAATGGTTGGCCAATAAAATCCTGAATCAAATACCTTTCGTGCGGTACTAGCGGCACCATGATGTCCTCCATATGGACCTTCATGACAATGGCGGAGAATTATTCGTGCTTCGCCACCATGGACACACCTTCGGATGAGTTGATCAGCATATATTTTGAAAAGATAAGGGTCTTCCCAAAAGTAATGCTTTACATCGGCAAAGAATTTTTTTCTTTGATGATGTGGCCATCCTTTGGTAACTATACCGCTTGCTAAGTAATTAACGTAGTCGGCATACCATGGTTCTTGTCTGCTTTCCACCATTTCCAAGGATTCTGTGGGAAATTTTTCGTTGATTGGTTTGTCCCTGGTTGCCTCCAAAGCTGGGTCTTCTAAGCGTGAAAGATGATCTGCAGCAGTGTTTTCTGCTCCTCTTTTGTCTTTGATTTCAATATCAAATTCTTGGAGGAGTAGAATCCATCTGATCAAACGTGGTTTTGCGTCTTGTTTCTTGAAAAGGTATCGGATAGCTGCATGATCTGTATAGACTACAGTTTTAGAAAGAACAAGGTAAGAACGGAATTTATCAAAAGCAAATACCATAGCTAGTAACTCTTTTTCAGTAGTTGTGTAATTTTCTTTTGCATCGTTAAGTGTTTTACTAGCATAATAAATTGGTTGGAAATGCTTTTCTTTTCTTTGTCCCAAGACTGCTCCAACAGCAAAGTCACTTGCATCACACATGATTTCGAAAAGAAATTTCCAATCAGGGGCTATCATGATAGGTGCATTGACTAGCATTTCCTTGAGGGTTAGAAATGCTTGATTGCAATCCTTGTCAAAGATGAAAGGTGCATCTTTTTCAAGTAATTTTGTTAGAGGTCTTGAAATTTTCGAAAAGTCCTTGATAAATCTTCTATAAAATCCGGCATGCCCTAGGAAACTTCTGATCGCTCTAACGGAGGAGGGTGGAGGTAATCGATAAATAGTGTCTACTTTTGCTCGATCAACTTCCATTCCTTCGTTTGAGATTTTGTGACCGAGTACTATTCCCTCTGTTACCATGAAATGGCATTTTTCCTTGTTAAGGGCGAGGTTAGTTTCCTCACATCGGGATAGCATTCGTTCGAGGTTATCGAGGCATTGGTCGTATGAATCTCCAAAGATAGAAAAGTCGTCCATGAAGACTTCCATTGTCTTTTCTATCATGCCATGGAAAATGGCCACCATACAACATTGGAATGTTGCAGGTGCATTACATAGACCGAACGGCATGCGTCGATAAGCAAAAGTTCCGTAGGGGCATGTGAAAGTCGTCTTTTCTTGGTCTTCAGGTGCTATTGGAATTTGAAAGTAACCTGAAAAACCATCCAAGAAACAGTAAAATTTATGACCGGGTAGTCGTTCTAACATTTGATCAATGAAGGGTAAAGGAAAGTGATCTTTCCTTGTTGCTTCATTTAATCGCCTATAGTCTATACAAACTCTCCATCCTGTGACGGTTCTTGTTGGTATTAATTCATTCTTTTCATTAGTTATAACCGTCATACCTCCTTTCTTTGGGACTACTTGGACGGGACTTACCCATGGACTATCG
This sequence comes from Helianthus annuus, assembly GCF_002127325.2. Lineage (NCBI taxonomy): Eukaryota > Viridiplantae > Streptophyta > Magnoliopsida > Asterales > Asteraceae > Helianthus > Helianthus annuus. The sequence continues at coordinate 111,674,703 of NC_035433.2, read as the reverse complement.
GAGATAGGATAGATTATTCCGGCGTCAAGTAGTTTGATGACTTCATTTTTAACCACTTCTTGCACATTGGGATTTACTCTACGTTGTGGTTGTATTACCATTTTGTAGTCATCATTCATTAAAATTTTGTGCGTACACATGGAAGGACTTATTCCTTTGATATCTACAAGCTTCCAAGCGATCGCATTTTTGTGTTTTCTAAGAAGATTGATTAATTTTTCTTTTTCTACGCTACTTAATTTAGATGAAATAATTACAGGTAAATTACCATCTTTGTCTAGAAAAGCATATTCCAAACCTTTCGGGAGTTCTTTGAGCTCAAGGGGTGGGTCTTTAGAAGACACCTTATTTTGTGGCTCATTTAGGTCAAGAACTTTAAAGGTTTGTTCTATGGCGACCTCTTCTTCAACAAAGTGGTCAACTTCTTCACTTGTATCGGGTGGCTCATCTTCATCTTCAATTAGGGGGTCATTGTTGCCAAAAGGATATTTCATTGAACGCTCAAGATCTATGCTCCTTTTGAATGCCCCTAATTGAAGAGGTGGATTATTAAATTTCCGGTTTTTCAAAGCTTCATGAGTTTTTACAAAAGGTTTTCCTAAGACTAGAGGAGTGTCATCGAGGATGATGAAGTTGGTTGGAATAACCATTTGATTTGTTTGAACTAAGACATCCTCAACTACACCGATTGATTTTATTACTTTCCGATTAGATAGAAAAATGGGTATTTGAAGTGGAGAAAAATCACTAACACTTAACTTTTCAAAAATGTAGTTAGGCATTAAGTTAACACAAAGATCTTTATCAATGGTGACATTACTAATAAAGGAATTTTGAAAGAAACATGGAACCGGTGTAATGTTAATTTAAAAGGATCTTCTTTTATTAGTGAAGTTTGATCGTTAGTTAACTTAACACTTATCATTTCCTCAATTTTAGTGTTAGTGTTTAACTCTTTTAAAAACTTAGCATGAGTGGTTACTAAACAATGGTTTTCGAAAGAAGGTGACAAGAGATTAATTTCTTCAAAATTAGTCTCTTCTTGAATTTTAACGTTATCGTCCTCCCCACTCTCGTTGTTTAGCTCATGTGTCGGTTTTTCACTTATTTGTTCTTCCATTTTTAATTCCTCAATTATCGTTTATTCTTTTTTTAATTCTTCTCTTGCGCGGGACTCATTTTCCCTTGCGTGGGACTCCTCTTCCCTTGCGCGAGATTCTTTTATGCATCTTTCGATAAATTTGAGTTTTTCTATTATCCTATCGGCTATGTCGGTGATAGAGTAAGGATCAGGATCCTCATGGCTTGATTCCGGTTGTTCGATCCTTGGTTCCTCATAGTACCCATATGAAGAAGATGGTTCATACCATTGTTCTTCATGATAAGTATATGATGGATAAGGGTCGAAACTTTGTTCTTCATAGTACTCATATGAGGTGGGTTGTTCACGCCATGGTTCCTCATAATAAGTGTATGAAGGTGGTGGTTCATATCTTGACTCTTCAAAGTATGAGTATGAAGGCTCATACCTTGGTTCATCAAAATATGAGTATGAGGGAGGAGGTTCATACCTTTGGTCTTCATAGGATGTGTATGAAGTCGATGGCTCGTACCTGGGTTCCTTGATGCGTGTGTAGTGTAATATATTTTTGGTATATATTTTATGCCCTTTTTACACTTTTTAGCCAAGTTTTAAATTTATAAAACACGATATTTACTAACACTAAACACACATATGGGCAAGTGCACCCATCGTGGACGTAGTATAGTGTTGGTAAGATACCGAGGTCGTCCAAGGACACAAGAGCTTTTAGTACGGTTTATCCTCAACGTCTAATCAAATCAAAATGTTAGAAAAAAGATTTTTAAACTAAGAAAATAAAACTAACTAAATGCTGAAAAATAAAATAAAAATAAAAACAGATAGACGAGATGAATCACTTGGATCCGAATCGTGTATTAGTATAACCTTTGATTATTTTGCACTTTTGCACTTGTTTAAGAGATTATCTTAGTTATTGTAGTAGGCCCCTCTTTTGAAGGCGACGTTACCCTCAACCCAGTAGTTTGAGTCAGCAAGGATACAATCCTAAAGGGTCGGATTATTGAAAGATAATGAATTAAGTTATTAATGCAAATTATGGTAAGCCCCTCTTTTGGAGGTGACGTTACCCTCGACTAAGTAGTCTGAGTCAGCAGGGATACAGTCCTAAATAGCCGGGTTATAGTATTAATAGTAGTTAACTTATGAGGGGATCAAAGATTTAGACCCCCGCCATCCAATACCTTTGGGTATTGAAGGAGGTCCTACTAAATTTGACCCAGGTCCCTTGCAGGACCTCTAAACGCTGAACAAGGGCAAGACCCTTACCAAACCGTTCCCCTAACCCCCGACCAGGTAGCCAACATACCTCCATATAGACCGTGGAGATATGAATGGTGAAAATCTTTTATTTTATATAGACAGTAAAATAATGCCAAGACACCACGGACAAACGATAAGAAAAAGTCACCTTCAACATAAGCAACTAGTTATTAAAGTCATTAATACAAAACCAAATAAAAAGTGCAAAAGATTAAAAATAAAAAGTATTATACTAAACACTTGTCTTCACCAAGTGATGTAAGAGACTTAGGCAAACATGGCCTTGATTATCAAGAACTCTTACGATCAATCTTGGATCCCGAGACGACTCACACACTCTATGATGGACAATGGATGATGGTGATGGATGATGGTGTTGTGATGGTGGTGGGTGGTGGATGAAGTGTGAGAGAGGTGGTGTGCCAAGGGATGAGTTGCAATGAGCCAAAGCACTCCTATTTATAGGCTGAACAGAGGCCTGGGCACGGCCCCGTGTCGGCTGGGCACAGCCCCGTGCCTGTCTGACACTATCTCTCCTCATTAATTGGAATTCGCAATCACAATTAATGCGCCTGCAGTACTTTTGCCACGCCCCCGTGTTCACTGGGCACGGCCCTGTGGTGGGCAATAGAAGCTTCTATAGGTTTGTCTTTTCTGCTGCTTCTTGGGCACGGCCCCGTGCTCGCTAAGCACGGGGCGTGTTCAGTCTTCTGCCTTCTCTGTTTTGCTTGGGAGGATGCTGTCGAGGGTTCGGGCAATCCACTTTTGTTCCTTTTCTTGTATTTATGTTAGATTTAGCTGTCTTTTTGCTTCTTTTGTTAATTTGAGCTCATTTAATCCTGAAAATACAAAAGGAAGACAAAAACACACTTTTTCCAACATTAGTACTTAAAAAGGGTTAGTTTTATGCCTCTTTTGATGTAATTTATATGTTGCATTTTACACACATCATTCCTCATAATGGTTGTATGAATTGCTTGGTTGAAACAAGTTACAATATTGTACCGAGTGCGGGTTACCACAATTAGTGCAATAGTCTCTCATATAATCATCCTCCTCATATGTGTAGTTGTAGCCTTCTGAGTATTGATCCATAAGAATCACTCAACAGACCACAACTGAGTCTCGGGACCAGAAAACAAAAAACAAAGATGGAAACAGAAGCTGGACACGGCCCCGTGTTGGGTGAACACGACCCCGTGTTCAGGGTCTGTATCTGGGCGTTTCAATTAAAGTTACTGGTCTCGTTGGACACGGGGCGTGTTCAGTGAGCACGGCCCCGTGTTCAGGCTACTGTAAATGCAAACTAAACTAAAATGCAGAAAAATGTGCGCACGTTTTGAAAAGGTTTTGAAAAACTGATTAGGCCGTCGATTTTAAGCTTTCTTAAAATCCTTGTGTCCCCGGCAACGGCGCCAAAAACTTGATGTGTGCGAGGTGGTATATATTTTTGGTATATATTTTAAGCCCTTTTTACACCTTTTAGCCAAGTTCTAAATTTATAAAACACGATATTTACTAACACTAAACACACATATGGGCAAGTGCACCCATCGTGGACGTAGTATAGTGTTGGTAAGATACCGAGGTCGTCCAAGGTCACAAGAGCTTTTAATAACGGTTTATCCTCAACGTCTAATCAAATCAAAATGTTAGAAATAATTTTTAAACTAAGAAAATAAAACTAACTAAATGCTGAAAAATAAAATAAAAATAAAAACAGATAGACAAGATGAATCACTTGGATCCGACTCGTGTATTAGTATAACCTTTGATTATCTTCGCACTTTTGCACTTTTTTAAGAGATTATCTTAGTTATTGTAGTAGGACCCTCTTTTGAAGGTGACGTTACCCTCAACCCAGTAGTTTGAGTCAGCAAGGATACAATCCTAAAGGGTCGGATTATTGAAAGATAATGAATTAAGTTATTAATGCAAATTATGGTAGGCCCCTCTTTTGGAGGTGACGTTACCCTCGACTAAGTAGTCTGAGTCAGTAGGGATACAGTCCTAAATAGCCGGGTTATAGTATTAATAGTAGTTAACTTATGAGGGGATCAAAGAGTTTGGACCCCCGCCATCCAATACCTTTGGGTATTGAAGGAGGGCCTACTAAATTTGACCCAGGTCCCTTGCAGGACCTCTAAACGCTGAACAAGGCAAGACCCTTACCAAACCGTTCCCTTAACCCCCGACCAGGTAGCCAACATACCTCCATATAGACCGTGGAGATATGAATGGTGAAAATCTTTTATTTTATATAGACAGTAAAATAATGCCAACACACCACGGACAAACGATAAGGAAAAGTCACCTTCAACATAAGCAACTAGTTATTAAAGTCATTAATACAAAACCAAATAAAAAGTGCAAAAGTCATTATACTAAACACTTGTCTTCACCAAGTGATGTAAGAGACTTAGGCAAACATGGCCTTGATTGTCAAGAACTCTTACGATCAATCTTGGATCCTGAGATGACTCACACACTCTATGATGGACAATGGATGATGGTGGTGAATGATGGTGTTGCGATGGTGGTGGGTGGTGGATGAAGTGTGAGAGAGGTGGTGCCAAGGGATGAGTTGCAATGAGCCAAAGCACTCCTATTTATAGGCTGAACAGAGGGCTGGGCACGGCCCCGTGTCCGCTGGGCACGGCCCCGTGCCTGTCTGACACTATCTCTCCTCATTAATTGTAATTCGCAATTACAATTAATGCGCCTGCAGTACTTTGGGCACGCCTCCGTGTTCACTGGGCACGCCCCCGTGGTGAGCAATAGAAGCTTCTACAGGTTTGTCTTTTTTGCTGCTTCTTGGGCACGGCCCCGTGCTCGCTGAGCACGGGGCGTGTTCAGTCTTCTGCCATCTTTGTTTTGCTTGGGAGGATGCTGTCGAGGGGTCTGGCAATCCACTTTTGTTCCTTTTCTTGTATTTATGTTAGATTTAGCTGCCTTTTTTGCTTCTTTTGTTAATTTGAGCTCATTTAATCCTGAAAATACAAAAGGAAGACAAAAACACACTTTTTCCAACATTAGTACTTAAAAAGGGTTAGTTTTATGCCTCATTTGATGTAATTTGTATGTTGCATTTTACACACATCAAATATTGACGCACGGATTAAAAGGTACAAGTCGATAATGCTTTAATGTACAAGTGGGCAATATTAGATACCCAAAAAATATGAACTTTTTCTCTCTTAATTTATGAATAGATCTCTAAAATGAGGGTAAATTGGTATTTTAAACATTAATTATATTTTAGCCCTTCATCTTATTGCATTTAAATCCCACAATTTTAACAAAATTATGGATAATTAGGTTATTCTTACACTTTTCCCCCTCTACTATATTTCTTTTATGTATTCTTTTCATATCTTTTAAAGTTTAAACTATGACGTTATACAAATATCCGAAGGTACCATGACGATCTGCTCATTTTTGTCGACGTTTTAGTGTTTGTCTTGGTCAATATTGACGTGTGGATTAAAATATAAAAATAGATAATGACTTAGGTGGTGTTTGTTTTTTGCAAAAAGTACTTCCTGACCTCTTATGTCTGCGGCGCGGAGACCACGCGCAGACCTTTGGGTCTGCAGCGTGGTTGTTTTTTGGAAGAGATTTCACTAAAAAACCTCTTCTAGAGGTCTTCCTCGTGCAGACTTGGACCAGCCTCTTCAAAACACTTCTCTCTCTCAAACCTCAAAACCCTAGCACCCATCTCGCTTCTCCTCCGCCACCCCCTCCACCTCCGCCACCCCCTCCACCTCCGCCGCCCCTCCACCGTCGTTCACCCCCTCCAGCCGTTCAACCTTCTCCGTCATTCACCCTCTCCAGCCGTTCAACCATCTCAGTCAACACAAGTGACGGAGATCAGAAATTGCGAGAAACAGGACTTCGCCGGAGTCAACCTTGCTGTGTTCGGGGCCTTTAGAGAGTGCTTCCAGTGCCTCCACCACTTTTGACGGCCAGAATAGTGCCGATGACTGGAAAACCACTGGCAGAAACTCCAGCATGGAGTTTAGATCTTCTCGATTCTCCATTGTGTCGGTGAAGTGTTGAACATAAACTGATTAAAAAGGGATGTGGATTGCACAGAATGAAGAAAATGGTTGGATTTTTGTTGTTTGTCAAAAGGAATCGTGGATTAAAGGGTCTGTTTGTTCAACAGGGGTTTGCTGAATTTGTTGTTTGTCAAAAGGGGTTTGGGAGAAGAGAAAGGGAAAAAAACACCCTTTTTATTACACTTTGCAAACATTTGGTCCACCTCTTCTTGTGCAGACGCTTGCAGATGTGGTCCGCAGACTGCAGACGTTTTGCATCTGAAAAAACAAACACCACCTTAGTGTACAAGTGATTAAAGCCAAAAGCAGTTACTTAAAACATCAAAAGTTTTAAACATAGCTTTGAATCCTCACGTTTCAAGCACTTCAAAATTCCCAATTCAAAATTCAAACACGCCCTTATCTTTCTTGGATCCTCCCGCTTCAAACACGTCTTTGAAAATCCTAACCCAATTCAAAATTCAAACACGCCCTTCTCTTTCTTGGATCTCTCTCTCAAATTCAGATAATCGAATGTCATTCAGCCTCACCTTCTCTCGTTACTCTCCATTGATCAGAGGAGTTTGTGGTGCAATATTTCACATCGCCTTCTCTGTTTGACATGGAAAGGTTCTTATCAGATTTTCTAATGGATACCCAAATGGGTGGAGAATCACTTTTCGCTCCCTCGTCACCATCCCTACCTCTCCCTCTACTGAAAAGTTGGGTTTTTTTTTCAACTTCAGTTAACCAAAACCCTAAAACCTCCAATGTGCTCTGATTCATCAGGGAAATCTCAGCCGATGGTACCTCCTTACATTGTACTAAAGGTTTAGTTTGCTTAATTTTTGTTTCTGCTTTTCGCCTTTGGATAAAATGAATTTAGTTGGTGATTTCGAAGCTTAAAGTGGTTTTAGTTTTCTTTATTGTTGTTGTTAATATCTCCTGTTTGGGTTGTTTGAACCTTCTGCAAGCTCATCAAGCATCATCTACCCATTAACCCTAAAATCGCCAACCTAAGTGTTGTGTTCCTTGTCGTATCCCGCGGGCACCCTACTAGTATATATATACATACGAATGGATGATCTATGTGAGCTATTATTGGACAGAAATGGGTGTGAAGGTTTTTTTTTTACAATGGAGGTGTAGGAGTTACAAGTAGTAAAGTTTGGAAGAGATCTAGGAATTACCAATCTACCATTTTATTCTATCTAGTTCACCTCCGTGTCCTTTCACTTTTATTTTCTTTTTGGCTAAATTCACTACAAGAAAGGAACACCTTTAGCGGCGACAGGTGTCGCCGCTATTGCCCACATATGGCGCCGCTATTAACTTTTAGCAGCGACATGGGTCGCCGGTATTGATGGGTCGCTATTGGCCTGTTGTCGCTGCTAAAGGTCATTGTCGCCGCTATTGGTCTTAGACTTTTAGCGACGATGTGTGGCCGCTAAAGTGTCATCGGTGTTAACCATGGTCGGTAAAGGTCATGAGCAATGGCGGCGACACAGCTGAATACAGCTGCACCCAGTCAGTTTCCGGCCGAAAAACACAACCTGCCAAATTCAATCAACGCAAATATACGCCATGAACATATACTAAAAGTAATATAATTACAAACTACGTTTAAGTCCTACATTATCATCCTACAACGTTTAATTAAATCCTACATTATCATCCTACATTAAAAACAACAAGTCACTCGTCGGAATCATCCTCATCTTCTCTATCGAATAAGTCATCAGAATCGTAGTCGTTTGCCTTTCCTTTACCTTTTGAACCAAGATAGTTGTTAACTTGGTTCAAAAAAGGCCGGGGTTTGGAACAAGCTGTTAACAAAATCCTACAATAATAGATATCAAAACGTATATTAGCATATTAATTAACGCTACCAACATATATTTAATAAGGAAACATGCGTTCGTTTGTCATTTTATAAATTGCGTAGTTTACCCCGGAAGAGGGTTCTTGCGTCCGAGGTTGCGAAGACGACATGTTCGAGGACGTGTTCGATGACGTGTTGGAAGAAGGTTTAGATCCCATCCCCCGGTACCATCCTCGCCGCTCTCCCAACACTTCCTAATACGGGCCAATTGAAGAACCATCACCGCTCCATTCGTTTGTGGCCTGCTGTAAATTCCGTTGTATTTTACGAAGATGATTAAATATATGTATGTATGTATGTATGTATGTATGTATGTATATATCTATATATATATATATATATATTTATTATAGAAAATTATACTTAAAAGAAATACTTAGTAATTTTGTTTAGCAACTAGATCAACCCAATTCCCCTGATTATCCGTGTGGGTTTTAGCATACGTAGGTACCGAATCCATATCCTGTTCAACATTAAACTTAGATTAGACATTAAATAAACAAAAGCTTACACACACGCACACATACATAAAATATTACATTTTCATAGGCGGTGCTACCATATGATGATGTCCCCTCGCGGAATGGGAATTGTTGTTTCTCGCGTACTTGTTTGTTGGCCTCGCTTCTATTAACATATTTTTTGGTCCCGGAAACCTTCGATGGTTCTCAACCAGTTATCATAGGGCATTTCGTCGGGATTGTATGCCCTTGCCCTCCAATATCGTCGTAACCTCCCTTGCTCATAAATATTTTTTTAGCTTCGTGCTTGCGGTCAGAGTACCGCTTCATAAGCAAACTCCTAATCCCACCCGTCAAGTTTTTCGCCTCTAAATCACGTTCCACTTCATCAAAGTTGAAATTTTCCTACGAATTAAATAAAAAAAGTTAAAATATTATATATAAATTAGATTTAACGATGGCTGCAAAATCGCCGGAAATGGGCCTTTAAACAGCTGCAAACGCAACCGCAAACGGCAGCGATTTCGCAGCCCTGTCACACCCCCAAAATACCACATGCGGAAACACCGCGGGACGTGTGACGTACCCGGATCCAAGCCACCAATCACATTGAACTATACACGATATAAATAAAAGTTCTCATTTATTTCATTAACAATTCCAAATCATAACTTAGACAAGTACGTTCAGCAGAAGCATAAAGTAAATAGTTATTCAAGTAATTCAAAACAAATGTGCAAGATCAATAAACAAGTATCTAAGAGCTACGACCATGACCACTCCAGCACTCCTAGATAGCAAGTTCCATCCGTGGATCTAACGACCTGTAAGCATGCAGACAAGTGTGTCAAGCGACGCTGGTGAGTTCAAAGTTTGTTAACACGTTTTAGTTACCAGATATAAGTATAAAACATTACAGAGTATTTGATGTCGTTAATAACTCGGTTACCATCGATGGCTCCAGATTATTTGCTCTATTCCCAAATGCCTCTATCAAAGCAATGGTCAAGACTGGGGTCATTAGTTCACGCCTGTCCTCCCCGGTACGGTGTGAGGGTGCCAAACCTAAATAGCGCTATTAACTAATACCCCGTTGCCTCCCCGGCAACAAATCGGTAGAAGGGACTTAAATGATAGATATGAGTGTATTAACCAACATCCCAGGTTTAACATTCCAGTCAAACCCAATTACCCGACATTCCTCCCCAGAACATTTACCAGATGTCCCTCCCCGGGACGCATGCTTGGAAAAAAGAGCAGTGAACTCACCTTAGATTTGCTCGGTATTTAACAAGTTACCCGTTCCAGTTAATCAACCAACCCTACCGAGGTTACCAATCAAGATCAGTTTAGTAATAAGTTACTTTATGTAATTACGCAGTTTACATTTACCACAACAGTCCACATCTCCTGTGTATATCACACAATAACATTCACAGTTGCATTGGCTATTCATATTAGACAATTTACATTAGACAACTCATATCAGTCTATACAAGTTCCTTATTTCTAGATAGCCTTAATTTCATGCAACAAGCACAACTGTCAAATAACATGCACAACATAACCCACTCACTGTTCAAATCATTACCCATACGGCGAAGGATCATCTTTCGTCGGGGTCCAATCATGACGAAGAATCATCTTTTGTCGGGTTCAAGGGTGACGAAAGATCCAAAGTTAGTCAACAGGTATGTCGACGAAGAATGGGACCTTAGTCGACACTGATTGTTCGCCAAGGGTTTTTCATCGCTAACCCTAACAGACAGCCATACAAATCATAACTAATAATTCATCATGTGAATCATCCTACTAATCGAACAATCATCTATTTGTATATCCAACGATTCCTAATCACCAAATCCATCATAGCTTCATACCATGTTCAACCACATGTTCTAGATGTATGATCATAATAATGAAACCCTAATCTAACACATCATACACAACTATAACTAGTAATCACATAGATCTAGTGATTTATTATTATCAAGAATCGTCAACTAATCATGATCCAAGCATTCATGTCGAATTCTATAAAAACATCCGTTTATCATCACCATACGGAGGCCGGGTTAACAATCATCGATCATATATTACCATAATCAAGACACCAAGCATTACATAGCAAATAGTCAATAATAATTTCAAAGCAAACACTCAATAATGGTTGGGCACTAACCGAGATAAAGGGAACGATAAGTTTGATCGATATGGAGAGCTTCGAGAACTCAAAGTTGTCGCCGCACAGAAGAGAGAGAGTTCTTGGGTTTTCAATTGATCAGTTATGTGACGAAGTACAACTGTTCTACGTAATATACTCGAGTAAGTGTACTGGGCCCTTTCTGGGCTTCGAAGGAAACTGGGCCGACGAAAGACCCCTTTGACGAAATATCTATTTTTCGTCGAGCATAAGTTCGACGAAGAATCCAAGTTTCGTCAGGTTGAGTTTGTGACGAAAAACCTTAGGTAAACATAATTATTCTTAAGTTTTCATTAGATAACCAAACATAACAATACATGCACATATTATAACACCAAACGAAATATGAAAACAGAGTTTTGAAACCAGCAATGTGTAGGGGAAAGACCTTGAAATCTCGGGTTATCACATTTAACAACGCGTTTGCAGCCGTTTAAAGGCCCGTTTACAGCTGCAAATGCGTCGTTAAACGGCTGCGAATTCGTTGTCGTTTAACGGCGCATTTGCATGTGCTTAAATATTTGATAAAATTTTATGCATACAACTTATTTACCCGTAAGTGGCTCATGATGGCTTTCTTGTGAGGTGGTGAAACGTTTTCCCATCCCATTTTATCGAACGGGATGGTCCGCCACATGTAAAGGCCGGCCTCTCTTGAAAACATATCTCTTGATTTACCAACGGGGGTATACGTGACCTGTCTGTCAAACGTAAGAGATACCCCCCCCCCCCCCCCCGCTTTTACCAGACGCCGTAGTTTCTCATTTTTGGCTTCCCCCTAACCCTCTTCGGGGGAACCGCTACAATTAAAACAAAAATAATTAGTAACAGCATTTATAATATATAAAATATAAGGACTAAAAAATAATTTAGTCAAAGACTTACCGTCGGTGTCATGCGTGCCTCTAAAATAACCATCAGGAGGCGGTGGATCACCAGCGCCGTCACCCCCATGTCCCCATGGGGCCACATCCGCCATCAGATACGCAAATATAAGCAAAAACATAATCCCTAAAAAGTTACAAATGTTACAACATGTGTATCTAATAGAAATTAAGGGAAAGTACAACAAGTGTAACTCAAATTCAAATAAATATTTCAACAAGTGTTTATCAAATGCAAATTAATATAAATTACAGTAACTTTTCTTTTAGTCAGACTCCATATAATCGGGATCGTCCTCATCACAATCAGTCTCGACCTCATCACAATCAGTCTCGGCCTCAAACACTTCATCGACGGTAGCCGTTGGGGGATCAACTTCAATTGAAGGCTCACCCGCAGTAACATGAGAAGATCCAATTTGAAAGTATTGAGTCAAGTCAATGACAATTGGACAGTCAGATGAAGAGTTGTTGACAACGTCAATATCTTCTAAGCCTTTGTCAACATTTTGAACCTTCTTGACGCAGTCATCACTTAATGGCCGATCCCAAATTTTTCGATGATTAACATTTTCGACTACCCACCTATGTTTATTTTATTGGTTTCGAGACATTTCTTGGATGAAGAACACTTGTTTGGCTTGCGAAGCAAATATGAGTTTATCGTCTTTGTCCCATTCATGTTCAGTGCTTATACTAGTGATATTATTATCATGGTTTACACCCCTTCGAGTATCAAACCACTTGCACCGAAATAGGACAGTTGAATAATCATTTGTATAACGTAACTCAATAACTTCTTCTAATTGGCCATAAAATTTTACATCGTTCTCTCCAACCACTTCCACCCTAGAGTTTTGAGTTGCACATTTTGCATCACGTTCAAGTGTCTTAAACCTAACACCGTTGACTATGCAAGCAGTGTAAGTGTAAGCAGTCATTTTCGCACAAATTGAAAGAGCATACAACTCTGGGTGGAATTGTGGAGAATTTTGTGTTTTCATCGAATGGGCCTAACAAATATAGAGTACTAATGTTTGTTATATATGTATTACCTAGCAAGTGTAGAGTGATGAGTGTTATATATGTATTATACCTTATGGAGAAACCATCCCGGAAATTTGGTTTTAAGATCATCTTGGGGATGTGTATGTTTGAATTCACAACATTGATCACAAATATAAGAAAGGAATGAAAAATACTAATTAACATATTATGAGAAGTTAAAGATAGAAACACTCACTTCATGTACTCCCTGACTTCTGCGTAGTTTTCGAAGACAAACCATTTCATCTTGCTTTTTTCGATGACTGATAGATGTTCGTTCTTTGTTGCGCCAACAGGACGACATTTGGACTCAAACACCCATAACTTTCTTTTTACAACAACGACATCCTCGTTTCTATATGGGAGATTGAACTTAGTCTGAACATCTTTAAGGTACATTGAACAAAATGTTAAAGCTTCTTCAAGCACATAACTAGCTATACAACCTTCCGGCCTTGCCGGGTTTTTGACATAGTTCTTTAGTTTTTTCATGTACCTTTCAAATGGATACATCCATCTAGAAGCTACTGGACCTCCCGTAATCGCTTCATCAGGTAAATGCACAAGTAAATGAACCATAATGTCAAAAAAAACGCAGGTGGATAGATCATCTCTAACTTGCATAAGATGGTAACAATGTCATCCTTCGTTTTCTTCATATCATCCACCAATAGTGTTCTAGAGCAAAGTTGCTTAAAGAACATACAAAGGTCTACTATCGGTGTAGATGTATCTTTGGTCAAAAGCCCTCTAACCCCAATCAGTATCAAACGTTGCATGAGGATATGACAGTCATGAGATTTCAACCCGGTAATGATAGCATTGTTATCTATCACCCTCTTACTGATATTAGATCCAAACCCATCTGGTAGTTTAACACTTTTTATAAACTGAAAAAAAAAAGTTTTCGATCATCGGACTTGAATGAGTACTTTGGGTGGGGACTTAAGAACTTGCCACCCGATTGTTTCAGCCATTGTGTCGGCCGAATGTTTAGTTTTTCCAAGTCGGATCGCGCATTTGGCGTGTCTTTGCTCTTATCGTTCATTAGAAGAGTACCGAGCAAGCTGTCGCACACATTTTCCTCTATATGCATTACATCTAAGTTATGTTTCAGCTGCAGAGAAGACCAATACTCAAGGTCAAAAAATATGCTTCGTTTGGACCCGTTCAACTCGAAATCTGATCGAGTTATCCTCCCACCTCCAAAAGCTGGATGCTTGCCTGGTAGACGATTAATTAAACAACCGAGTTGAGCTTCTATGTCAACTGGGCTAAACTGTCTCGGAGGGTCTCGTGTCTCGGGTCTCCCATTAAAGTCGAGACTTGTTCTCCAAGGATGGTTGGAATCTAAGAACCGGCGATGACCAACATAAGCACATTTACCAGTTACACGTATTGAAGGAGTGTCTTGGTTACAAGTTGGGCATGCCATGTAGCCTTGTCCGCTCCAACCTGATAGACTACTACGGGCTGGAAAGTCATTTATGGTCCATAACAACGCCACCTTCATTGTGAAGTATGTGTTTGTTGCTGCGTCTTTAGTACGTATACCTGACTGCCACAATTGCTTAAGTTCATCCATTAACGGTCTAAGGAAAACGTCCATGTCTTTCCCAGGTGATTTAGGGCCAGGAATCAACAAGGTCAACATGAATGTGGACTCTCGCATGCATAGCCAGGGAGGCAGATTGTATGTGGTGAGTATAACCGGCGACGTGCTATGAGTTGAGGATCCACTACCGTTGTTAGAGGGATTAAAACCATGTACTACCAACACACATACATACTTATAAAACACATGTACATACTTACACATACACATACATACTTACAAACACACATTTTGATCAAAACCACAAAATTTATACATACTTACATACACATTTGCATACTTTATACAAACATACATACTAACATACACATTTTTCACCAATTGCAAACATTTACATGCACAATTGTTCATCATTTACATACACCTACATACATACATTCATTTATAGACTTACATACCCACATACATGCTTACATACACCTACATACACATACATACACCTACATTATACATTTTCACAAACACTTACATACAAACATACATCCTTACATACACATTTACATACCTAAACAAAAAATTATACAATTTCTAAACTTTGAAAAAAATACATATAAAACTAACCGTAATTTAAGTAGATGTAGACCGCGGTGACAAGGTGGTGACCGGAGAAGTGATGGTGGTGACCGGATAGGTGATGGTGGTGAGCCGATTTCTCTAGCATAAACACAAAAACACACAAAAATTATAGACTAAAACATGTATATAACAAAATAGAGAAGAAATTTAACAACACACAAACTTAAACTAACCGATTTGGGGCTAAATCGCCTAATGTCGTCGCTTGAGAGAAGAAGAAAAGGGGGAAAGTGAGGAAAAGGGAAAAAAAAGCCCGCTGTGTAGAGTTTATGTCGTGCGTGCATTACCGATTTACCGGCGACAACCTGTCGCCGCTATCGGTTTAATCGTCGCCGCTATTGTTCTAATCTCCCCCCAGCCGTTGGATCGTGATAAGATTTCAGTGGCTGGGGTTTGATGAGGGACCACAGATCTTTAGCGGAGACAAGCCGTCGCCGCTAATGCCCTAATACATGTCGCCGCTATTGGTTCTTAAGTCCCCAACCGTTGGATCAGGGTAAGGATCAACGGCTGGGGATTGATGTTAGATGGTGGGACGCGGATCGACCAATAGCGGTGACATTTGGCCTGTCGCCGCTATTGCCGTCACCGCTAAAGGTGTTGCTTTCTTGTAGTGATTGCATTTTACATTCTTTAAGTTTAAACGAAGTTGCAGACGGTGTTCTTTAACTATGAAAATTACACTGGATGTCCTTTGTGTTTTAATTACGTTACAGGCGCGCGGTGTCCTTTTGACTAACCTCAGTTAGTTTTTTATGTTAAATACATCCCAGTAAGTTGTGCCGGATAAAAAGGTGAAGAAGAAACGTCGTGTGTAGGTGGGGTTTCTCCACCGTACCAACCATCGGTCTGTTTCTCCACCGTCATATCTGACCGGAGAAGAAATAAGGTGAGTTGGAGGCATTGCATTCAACGGCGCCATGGAACTATTGCATTAATCGGTGGTCATCCCCTGAAACTGTTTCATTCATGATTCATCGGCTGTTTAAGATCATCCCCTCAAACCATCGGTCCATTCCAGATCATCACCTGAAATTGTTGCATTAATCGACGCCATGAAGCAACATGTGGGGTTTTGCCGAGGTGGTTGTAAATGCATTAAAATAAGATTTGCAGGTTGTAGATTATTGTGTTTGGAAGTTACGTACCATTATTTATAGATTTTTTTATGTAATTATTTGCAAGGAATAATAGGTTCTTGAATTCTAGTGCCATATGCAGTTTGTATTATTAAAAATTTTCCTTTTTTCAAAAATCAAAGAAAGTTTCCAAGCGTCAGAATGGGCCGAGGAAAAATAAGAACGGGTCACAATGTGCGATATGTTTTCTTGGTTCGTTCCTTTCACGGGTCTAGCAGGTCTTTGAGCTCAAGTTCCAGTGGCGATTTCTGGTTTCTGGTTTCTCGTCTGCCACCATGTCACCATCTTTTACCGTGTCACATCTTCAACAGTGACGGTTGGATCTTTTGTTCTAAAATTTCAAATTCCTATCGACTTTGTGGGGAAATAGACTAAATTTTATAATTAAATTTCAGTTTTTTGTGCTCAATGGTACCAAAATGTTTATTAAGGTGTAATTACTCCCAAGTGGTGAGAGTTTGCGTGCCATTGTGGACAAAATGGTGTATTTAGGAGTACTTTAGTTTGTCATTCAATAAAAAAAGAACTTGTGCTTCGTAGATTTCGAATTTGGAAAGAAACTGGGTTGACCTCCCAACTCAAAATGAACTTCAATTATGTTCAACTTTCAAAGCTGTTGCTTTTATATTGCAGGTTGTAATTATTGGATTCATGTAACTTTTCAATTTGCTGATTTCAGTTACTAGAAGATCAGCTCGTCCTGACCCAAACCAAAATACGCATTTTACAAATCAGCCTGTTTTGGCCCAAACCCATTTTAGCCTGATCCCGTCCTGGCCCGAACCAAAATAATCATATTTTAAATTAGTTTGTTCTGACCCAAACTAGTTCCGACACAAACCCACCCTAACCAGGCAGCCTGCCCAACCCAGCCCGCCCGTTTTGCCAAGTTTAGTACAAATACATTGTTTTGAAAGGGAACCAGTCCATCAACCGGCCGCTGTATGGTTCACAGAACAGTGTTTAACAGGACGGAAAAAGACAACGTACTAATATTGTTATGTAATTTATAATACTACCGAAAATAGTTTATGTAAAACATTTTTTTCAGTTTGGATTTTGTTAAGCTCCTTTTGAGTTTTGCACGATCAGTTGGTCAAATAACACCTAATCGGAAACGAAACTGTAAGAGATGTGATAACAAGCAATCTACAGAGTTGGGTCCAAAACATGCACTCTTACAGAAAAAGCTTTATCCAATCAGCAAAATCATCAGGCAATGAGGTATACAAATTAAAAAACAACTTAGGTTGAGTTGATACACTTAAACCAATAATCTAAAAATGTACTTTGCCTAAACATACCCCCCCCCCCAAACGTGAAAGAAACATAAGGATTCTATAAGATCACATCATGTAGACATCATCATGACAACGCATTCTGCACCAATTAACATCCCCGAGACAAACTGGCATAAAAAATGAGACAGTGGTGTGCACCTCAATAGTAGGATCCGGATCCGCCCCCACCCATGTAACCACCACCACCACCCCCGCCCATGCTACGGCCAGAATATAGTGATGATGAGTAAGAGCTTCCACCAACCTACACATACACAAACATCAAATCCTCGCCCATTCTTATTAAAATATGTAAAAAAAATCCAAAATTTACTTTGGTACATACATCACTACCACGAGATACGTAATCACCGCCATAGCTCGATGAGTACATACCGCCACCCTCACCACCACTGTAAGAGCCTGCACAATCATATAAAAACATGAGCAGACTTGTAACCAAGTATCCTAAGACAACCTTAAATAACAACTTGTTGACTTGGCACACCTCTACCATAAGACATGCCTTGACGGCTGCTGCTGCTATAAAGACCATGAGAATCCTGACCAGACATTGAACTCCTGCTACCACCATATCCTCCTCCTATGTTTGATCTTCCAATTCTGACAAATCAAATTCATGCTAAACGTTAGATAACACAATCCAACTAAAATTACATTTTTAAAACGATGAATCTATAAAACAGACAAACCTCTCACTGTATGCATCTCCATATTGCGAAGACCCACCTCCCATTTCATAGTCCACACGGACACGCGATTGGCGTACTTCAGCATCAGCATAGCGAGGTGGAACGTCATCCTTACATATTCACAGAATGTTTTAAGAAAACGTTAAGAAAATATTGTGATAACAGAAGGTTCATATGCATGTAGTTATTATAGATTTATATCGACAGTGACTTACCAGTGCAGCGTATGAACGTTTCGAACCAGGAACTGGAGGTTCGTAATCTCGAGGGCGGGTTTCACGATAGCTCGGTGGCGGTCTTTCGTACCGTGCTGAATAGCCGCCAACGTCTGTGTAGGCGTCTCTTCTTGATGAAGAGTGAGAGGACCCTCTTGGAAGATCCGCATAGGCAGGGGGTCCGCGTGTAGGGTGATAACTGTCTCTGTAAGATGAGTGTCTCTCTGGGGCGGACCTAGGTGGGCCATAGTCGGCGACTGCTCTGCTTCTTGGCGGAAGCTCAGCAACTGCTCTGCTTCTCGGTGGAAGCTCCTCACGTCGGCTATATTCCCGCTTCAAGCTACTCTTGGGGTGTGAAGGAACTGTATACGAAAGCATATAGTTTAAATTTAAAACATGCACTTTACATCCGAAAATGAATATTGGCAACTAGAATTAATGAAGCATACCAGGTGGCCTTCTCTCATAAGACCTCGGTAAAGGAGCCACTGGCCTTGCGGGCCTTGCCCTTGGTGGCAAGGGCACAACAGGCCGTCTGGGCATTAATCCAGCGGGACGGGGCCTCTTGAAACCACGATCAACAACAGGTGGTATACGTCCTCTAAGTCGTCTTATATCACGTGGAGGTAGACTACGTGGTACGGGCCGGGCCCAAGAGCCCCTAAAAGAACTAGAAGACGGACGACTGGGCCGAAAATCACCACGGGAGGGGTGTTTTCCTTTGCCTCTTTGAAGTGGTCGTGACAATCTGGCCCTGACTTTAGCCTGAAATTCGTAACAATTAAAAATGAAAGAAGTAAGTACTAATAACTAAATAAAAGTAATATCCTACAAAGAAAAAAACTAACCTTGTTCTCTCCTTCACCGATCTCTTCATTATTGATATTTTTAGCACATGTTACAGCTGCATCATGTGTTCCAAATGTGATGAACCCGTAATCTTTTCTTTTGGCAGAGGGCATGTTACGGGCTAGCTCAATTTTTTCCACCGACCCATATTTCTTGAGAGTATCCCGCACTCGATCCTCATCCCATGAAGCCGGCAGCCCATCCACAAAAACAGTCTTAACCTGGAAAAGCATAAAGTTTAAATACAGGTTGCAAAATGTGTGCGTATATACAAATATATACCGTGCTAAAAAAAGATCACAAAAACTCTATTTTTAATATACACGTTAACAATAAAGCAGTAATGGATTCCTACACTCCATTAATGGACCATCTTGGGTGCCTGAGGTTTAACTTTTTTCAGAAGCTCGGATTAAAAAAAATAACAACTTTCTGTTACATGTATGACAGCTAAAAAAGAGGCCCACTTGAAATTCTTGATCAGATGAAAGACATAAGAAACCTTAGCGGACCTATCAATTACCTGGGCCATGACCTCGTCACCAGGGTCGATGAAAGAATCTGCAAAAGAAACCTTAGCGGGCCTATCAAGACCAAACGTCACATTTCTCCTTTGCAGACGCTTAAAAGCATCCATCGCATCTGAACGCGAAGAGAATTCCAAAAATGCAAAGCCCCGACTATTTCCTTCACTCTTATTGTCTTCCACCAATGTTAAATCTTCCACGGTATCAACTCCATACTTTTTCAACTTTTCTTTTAACTGGATTCACATTTATTATGAGTAAAAGATATCTATCAAATAACTTTAACAGTTTAACCAATTTTACACAAGAGACCCAAGTCTACTTACAGCTTCCTTGGTCCATGTCTTGCATATGTTACCCAAAAATAACGTATCACTGTCTTGACTTGGCGTAACACCGCATTGTTTCCCATTAACCTGGAATTCGGTGATACGAATAACGTTATTTGACTTCAACAGCAAAATCAGATTTTCCTAAAATACCATAGGTGGAAGAAAATAAATTGTTAAATACCACAGGGTTTTTTAGTTCTACACAAGCTCGTTTTGCTTGTTCGACAGTTGCGAAACGAAGGAATGCGAACCCTTTGTTCTTCTTTGTTTGAGGATGCATCATAAGCCTGACTTCAGAAATTTCTCCAACTGCGCTAAACACTTTCCTAAGATCATCCTCGGTAGCGTCTTTATCCAATCCACCAACAAAGATTTCAAACTCTTTTCGTTTACGTCTTTCTTTGAACACGTCATGGTGTTCTTGTTCATCAGCATCCACCATGTCAGTACGCTCATCAGCAGCCTGCTCATGTTCGTGTTCGTGTTCATGCTCATGTTCTTCTTGCATATCATCACCATCTTCCTCTATAGGCTCTTCCATTTCTGCCTCATGCATATCATCACCATCTTCCTCCTCACCAACTTCCTGTTCCTCAACTTCTTCCTCACCGACATCTCCATCCTCGCCAACTTTCTCATCATAATCATCACCGACATATTCCTCGGGTTCGGATTCTTCGGGATCGTTATCCTCCAAATCCAACCGTTCTCCTTTTTCATATTCCTCAACGGAATCTTTCACATCACTGTCTTCTCCTGTCATGCATAAAGGCAATGAGAATACTTACATGTGGCTTAGTGGAATCTTGTCCACGAATGAAGAGGTCCCTTTATTACGGTATTACCAACTTAGATAGATATGATGTTAGCTTAAAACAATGTAATAAGCACCGTGCAGCAGCTCCAGTGCTTGATACTTCGTATATGAACACAAGATAGTTGCAATATCTACCATGAAAACTGGTAAAAATAAATACAAAAACTGTTCCAGTTTTGTAAAAAAGCTCCAATGCTTTCCTCTCCTCAAGCTGTTGTAAGTTAATTTAACCATACGGTGGTCCTACTTAATGTCAACATAAAAAGTTCTAGGTTGATTCTTCCAATGCTATACTAACAGTCTAAACATGAGAAGAGTTACACTCATTTTTCAGGAAAACAAATAATGCTGATAAGCATTGAATTCCTTAGAAAGGCACCCCCTTGAAGATAGCAAATGCTATATAGACTTAAATGTCAGTCAGCTTTCAAATTTAATAGTCTGACTAAAGAAGGGATTTGACGAGTGAATTCTTTATCTTTCCATATGATAAATCTAGCAATATGAAGTCTCTTAATGGCAGTGCCTGAAGAACATAGGCGATGAACACATGAGTTCACTCCTTTGACATCATGAATTTCTCTATATTTGTATCTGGTGAATGTAATTTTATCTTTATATTGTTTTATCTTCAGAATATTCTACTACAAATTTCAAAGTCAGGTGACTCAGGTCCGTGTATGCTATAAGTAAATGTTGCTTCACAACAACAGCATCCATTCAGAGTCGGCCTTATGTATAGAAAAATATAGGCAGCCGCTTTGGGCCCCAGATTTTTTGATGAACCAGAAATTTGAAGAAGTTGATCGAATAGTTGATGAACCAAACCACAATCTACTGCAATCTTTACTTGAGTAAAATCCAGTATGACAATCTTTATATCACTCATGAGTCATGACTCATTGTAAGCAAATAATTAATTTTTATAAAAAAAAAGATCCCAATTTTCTAATCCGCTTTAGGCCCTCAAAATAGTTGAGCCAGCCCTGCATCCATTTTCTTATACGAAAAACCTGTGGTTTCACACAAGGTGTGTTGAGAACACCTAACCCTTAACAAAAGCACTCTTTGTAGTTAGTTATCTTATATCTCTGTCAGCTACCGTTCTACTCCCATTCCAAGAAACACAAACAAAAGAGCAAAATATCATGTTTCCATCTCCATGTTTATACTTTTCACACAAATATTAACCGTACAACAGCCACTAAGAACCGTTACTCAAAATCAAAGTCTTAATTCTGTTGTAAAACTGTGGAGCATTTATTTACTTTTCTGAACAGCGAATGTCCCTCTATACCTACTCCTAAATTACATAAAACTAACTGGACCCTAATCTACCCCATGGCCCATGCCAGTAACCGAACCTGAAGTATTTACTACATAAGATCAAATACAGTATTATCCATTTAAATTTCATTAGCTCATCTCAACAAATCATCCACCAAACCATATTTATCTTCAACAGCACATATCAACAATTTTAAATCTCGCATCATGAACCTAATACCATATGTAATCAAATAAAACCTAATCAGATTAAAACATCAAAATCTAACAAAATCAAAACTAAAACCTAATCAGATTACAACAGCAAAAACTGAATAGGATTAAAACTAAAACCTAATCAGATTAAAACAGCAAAATCTGAACAAAACCAAAACTAAAACCTATAACCAAATCAAAACATCTAAAAGTGTATAAATCCAAAAGAATAAACAAAACTTACTCTTTGCATGATCTATTCCATTATCATCCACAGGTTTCTCCTCAACTTTCTCCATTTTCTCCTCCTTTTTAACCACAACCGGTGCCTTCTCTTCTTTAACCTCAACCGGAACCTCCTCTTTCACCGGATTAACAGATTCTTCCGGCGCCGTTGCTACCGGCGGATCAGGTTGCGCCGCCGCTACCTTCGCCGCCGCTCCTCTGGTTCTTCCGCCTCTTCTTCCTGGACCGGCGGACTTTCTCGCGGTTTTCGGAGGCATCGTTTGAATGAAATTTGTTCGATTGATTGGAAAATTTTGGTGAATTGGAATGTACGAACGTGTGTTGGACGGTACTCTGAAACCCTAGGTTGTATAGGGCTGGTTTAGTTTGAATGGAATTTGGGGATGTGTCGGTTCGGGTGTGGGTAAAGGATAAGTTGACCCGTTTGATGTGATTCGGGTATATAATACTTTGCTTGCATGACACGTGATGATCTGATTTTAAAAAAGTACATAACTTGTTGATAATAATCGTGGTGGGATTCCTGCTAAGTGATTTCAATGGTGTTCAGTTTGTTACGATATGGTGCTCAGTTTGTTACGATACTGGTATTAGCAATTGAAAAAGATATGTCCAAGAGTATATAGATATGTATTTTATATATATGGAAAACTAAAAAACGAATACAGAAATCGGTACCGATAGTATTTGGCTGGAATTGATTTGGTTACTGACATTCACTATAGCTTAAGGTACAAAAAAGTACTCCATTGTGACACATTGAAAAAACCATAAGAAAAAGTAATATACCGGTACCGATGTTATTTGGACAGTATCAAAAAAATCAACGACGTCACTTTTTTAATAATAATAAAATAAATGTATCCTTGTTTCTATAGTTCTTACTAAAGGTAACATTCTCCTCTTACTAAATCAGTAGCATTATCGATCTGTTTTTTCTCATAGTGTGGTGGGTTAAGTCGTTAATGATATAGTGGTATGGTTAGCCTCGTCCATTATATGTGTCGGATACCTAGTTATTCAACTTGTCACGCATTTAATATGGCTATTAGATCGTTCAAAATTACTTACCGAGACTCCCATGTCTTTTTTAATATTTTTTAATCTTTTTGTAATTATGTTACCTAATAAACCTTTATGTAATTATGTTACCTAATAAAAATAAAAATCTAAAACATTGATGAATTGAGATATTACTTCATTATATATAAGGTTTTCTTGTGTGATTCGAATAATTGAGAACATTTATTCCATAATATCATAGTTGTCTCATGTCTGTAACTTTTTTTGAACTAGTCTCATAGCGTATATTTAAATACTTGTCTCTGATGTTTTGGGTTGTGATTTTGTGTTTGTCTAATTGGTTTGATTTTTTTGTCATCCTTAGTTGTGCAATGGTCAAGATCTAACTAGAGTGTAACTTCATATTTTTAACCTCATAAAAAGTAGGTCTTCTTTGTTATTGACTTATACTCACCTACATACATTGTTCTCATTTTTCCTATTTCCTCAATTGCATAATTCAATATTAAACCTGTTTTGGTAAAAAAAAAAATAAAAAAAAATAAAAAAAAAATAATGGACAAGTTCTTGTTCAAGATCCTGAGGGATCTTCGTTCCCGGGAGCACTTTGATGTTAGGATCCTGAGGATCTAAGGATATTTCTTTGATATCGTTTTCTTTAACTTCCAGGACATCTCGTGCTCTCCTGTGTAATTGTTTACACTATTTTTTACTGCATTCACACCCGCAATCACTCTCACATCAGTTGTAACACTTAGTTCGATCGATCCAAGTCCTTTAATTGTAATTAAAACCCTATAAATAAGCAACAACTTTCGGCTTGGATGGGTTGTACTATGGGCTTTGGGTGTTTTCAAAAAAGGATCATGTGGTTCGCTTCATATCGATCGGTTTCTCTGGCCTAAAATTGAAGAACCCTAGACAACCCTCAAAACGAAGTGAAAATAAAGTGTTTGCTAGAACCCTCAACGTCTTCTTCCACTAACAAAACATCATGCCAGTTGTTAGGGTATGGATTTTATGCTAAGGATCATCTATCCTGAGACTGGGCATGGATCACGGATCCTTAACAGATAATGCAGGGAGTCTGAGGATCCAGGATCCTTAACATTACTTATGATTTCTAACAATTGTCGGGTTTTTAATGTTTATATGCAGATAATGGACGTAATGGACTAATTCTTAGCTGGACTTTCGGGGAATATTTGTTCTTTATGCTGCATGTGCTATTTCCACTAACGGTTATGAGAGTGGACATGATCTTCCTAGAAAATAGGACTTTTTGTTAGCTTATTTATTTGAGGGGGTATTGAGTTGATAGAACACATCTTTTTTTCGACACAACACCTCTGCTACTTGCTCTCAAACACACACACACTAGAATTCATTGTAACAAGCTCAATATCATCCAAAGTTGTAACCTTTTTTGTGCAATACATTTGGTGATCGGTAGTTTCCATCACCCGAGGTTTATTATGCCGGAGATCTCATAAAGATCAAAGGCTTTTTCCTCGTATAAATCCCTGTGTTCATCGTTGTTTACATTTCATACTTGTTCAAACATTTGTTCATTTAACCAAGCATCCAACCTCACAAAAAGCAGATTTGGTTACATTATCCTTGTTGTGATTTTTGACCAAAACAGTTTGGCGCCCACCGTGGGGCAATCGGTGCTTCAATTCTGAAAATTTCGTTCATTTCATTCATTTATGTGCATTACCTTCAACCATATGGCTTCTTAAGGGAGGAACACTTCAAGCTCCATACCGGCGATCACCTCTTCACAGGGCATTCCACCTTTGCCTCCTGTTCCTTCTGGATCCCAGAAGAATGCCGAGAATGCTACGAAGAAACAAACCCCGTTTTCACAAAAGCAACTACTGTTGTTTCTTCTGCTCCTACTAACAATGATCTTTATTCTTTAATTTTGTAGATGAAGAATTACATGCAGCAATAGGACAAAACTAATGACAGGATCCTTCGTGAGATTAATGAAATCAAGAAATTGAAGAGATCAACGGAGGATCACTCTCAATTGGTGCCTAGATCATTGGATTTCGGTACTCCAGCAACAACTACTCAACACTCTATGGCATCAGGTGTCTAGTACCATGGAGGATCATCAAATATGCACTATGGATCATCAGTGATGATGCAGGCTTAAGGATCTTACTTCCAGCCTTCAGGATCCTCTATTCAGCCTCAAGGATCCTCCTTCCAGCATCAAGGATCCATCTCTAGTTCGGGAGGATACATGGGGACGTTGTCAGTTCGAGGATCCTATCCTCAGCATCCGGGATCCTCATCACAGGTTCAAGGATCCTCATCGCAAGTTCACGGAGCCATGGAGTATCCTCCAAGACCTTCAGCTCCGATGTATACTGGATCCAATATCTTTCAGGATCAAGGATCCTTAAGGAGTCAACAACCCAGAAGTTCAGAGATTCATGTGGGAGATTTCATTCCCATGCAAACTATTGCTTCATCTGGTCCCACGATCATACGAGAATCACATCAATTTGGATTCGCATCAGGAATCCCAGCCTCGAATCAATCAGGAGGTAACCCTTTTAATACATCTTATAATACTAACCATGGCTTTGTGCAGGAGACAGGGATCAACCAAGCTATGGCAAGGGAGTTGCAAAAACTCAAGGATATGATATCCAGTGTCCCGGGAGTGGTTAAGCCCATTCCGGAGATTCCAGATGGGAGTCATAGGGTATCTTGCTTTGCACCACCTATATGTGATGCAGAGATACCAAAGAGGTTTCAAACACCAAATATGAAGCTCTATGATGGCACAACTGATCCAGATGAGCATGTAGCTCAATACAAGGAGAGAATGGAGATCAACCCCATTCCTGAAAGGTTAAAGGAAACATGTCTTTGCAAGGGTTTCGGATCCACACTAACAGGATCAGCTCTTAAATGGCTGGTAAGTCTTCCCCCTTACTCTATTACTTTAGTTTCTAATCTGGTTAACTTGTTCAATAGCCAATTTTCATGTAGTAGGAGATTTGAACGTTTAACTAGTGATTTATATAGGGTAACCCAAGGTCACAATGAATCACTAAGGGATTACATAACTAAATTCAGTAGAGAATCCTTAAAGATTCCTAATTTGGATATTGCCACAGCTGTAGAGGCTTTCAAAATGGGTTTACTCAATGACTCACAATTCTATGATGATCTTGTTATGACACCTTGCAGGAACCTTGATGAAGTATGAAACAGGGCCCTTAGGTTCATCCGTTTAGAGGATGACAAAAGGATCCAGGAAAGACTGCCAGTATCCTCAAAGCAAGAAAAGCAAGGATCCTATTTCAGGAACAAAAAATCTAAGTCATACAACAAGTCTGACAATCAAAATGTGCATGCTGTGGAGCAAGAGGAAGATGATGAAGATTATCCTCCTATTTCTGAATATTGCTTTGCTGTTGATAATAGTGAACTAATCCTTGCTATGCAGAATCTAGGTTGCTGACTCCAGGATCCAGTGAGTTTGACGGAGCTTCGGTCCCGAAATGACGTGTTCAGTGCGATTATTACAACTAAGAAAGGAGTAGAAGATAGACACGACACTGATCAGTCACTTTTAATCTGGTCTTTATTGATTATTCAACATTTACAACACCACGAGACCAGTTGGACAGCATCTCCCCTCTGGGAACCAAAAAGCTTGTCCAAATGGGAACCCCAAGTCCCTATTTATAAACATCTCCTACACTATGTGTCGCCATCCGATCGGATTGCCATCCGACCGGATGGTCATCCGTCCGGATGGACCTTGACATTTACAAAATCTGTCCAACTTTCTCTATTCTATACAATATTCAACACACGCTCTATCTAACTATTCGCACAGTAGTAGACGTACGAAATATGCACCAACAGATTCCCCCTCGGATGTCACTGTCGAATTGTCTTTAAAACTTTGAGAACCTTGAGCCGTGTTTGAATATTCTGTAATATTCAACTTTTCTACAACTTCAATCAGGTATCTTGAAATCTGACTATCCAAATTCCCCCTCGATTGATGATTCGGGTTTGCTTTTGTCAAAGTAAAGCACGAATTCCCCCTGGAATGAATCTTCAGGTCTTTTGCACAGTTTACGACTCTCCTCTGATTTGTTAAACTGCAACCTTCACGAACAATCACCAACTTGAAACTAATCAATGTAGTATCCTCTATTTCAACTTTAACCGCATCCGAGCTCAGTTTTTGATATCACAAGTTAGCACCACGATCTTTGCATTCCGCCTGCTCGATCTAAGAATGTACAAAAACTCAACCAGAAATTGATAAAAACTGCAAATACCCCACTGGTTAACGTCAAATCCATGATTCCCCCTGAAGATCTGATATCCCGTTTACCGTGATCCACGTTAACGCACCATAAGAATGACAGATCCGTGTAAACGATATTCTCCACAATCAGCAAATCTTCATCGGAAAACAAATCATCTGGTAATGTAATCCGATCTCCAAAGCATTCATCCACAATCAGATTCATCTCCTCGGATAATCTAGATCTCAGAAGCTATCATCCACGATCACTCTCAGATCTTTGATGCTTTCGTGCACGATCAGATATTAACACCTCGGATCATCTTGATCTCGGAAGCTTACACCCACGATCAGATTCACATTCCCCCTGACAATCTTAAGTCGAAACTACCCGATTACTGTTGCAGTGTCACGAATTTCAAAAATGTCAGAATTTCAACATACGACATTGAAATTTTTATTCCCCCTCATTTTTGCAAATTCTAACATCTATATCACTGAATTCCCCCTCAAACTGAATTCAGTTTTCAATTATCTTCTCTGAAAAACTTGACCAAACTAGAA
Source organism: Helianthus annuus (assembly GCF_002127325.2). NCBI lineage: Eukaryota > Viridiplantae > Streptophyta > Magnoliopsida > Asterales > Asteraceae > Helianthus > Helianthus annuus. The sequence goes on along the minus strand of NC_035433.2, from coordinate 111,646,152 downwards.
TATCACAATATTCGCCACAATTGTCAGTTTTTCGTTTTTGCGGATTTTTCGATTTGGCCCATAAATAGCCAGATACCCCGAATGAAAATCATTCTACACCAGTATCATGACTACCCCACTAATTTTCACAATCTGTGATCGCATCATCAAATCTATACACTGAAGCCCTCGACGGTGTCCCTGAACAACCGAGCTTGGTCGTTAAAAACCCGAAAAATTGTCAATCACCAAATTTTTTTATGGAGACTCTCCTCGTCGTTGCGATCAAAAATGCCTTTTTTGGGCATTTGATCATCTGGTCGAATGACATGGATCGGATGGTCATCCGATCGGATTGTCATTCGATCGAAGGACAGAGTGGGCAAACATGTGTTTGTGGATCGGATGGTCATCCGATCGGATTGCCATCCGATCGGATTGTCATTCGATTAAAAACAACTTGATCTTCCAAACACCCCATAGTGACATGGATCGGCCGATCGGATTGCCATCCGATTGAAAGCATATAAACCTTCAATAATCCTTCAAGCAAGATAGTGATGTGGATCGGATGGTCATCCGATCGGATTGCCATCCGATCGGATTGACATCCGATCGAAAATGTTCTAACAGCTCAAGAACACTCCAAATCACGTTTTTTCGATCCAGAATCTTTATTTGTGTGAATTTCATGATGAAACTTCACAGGATTGTGCGCAAATCAATTCCGAACAGAATGATGTCTTAAATTCCAAAATCCATCCGTGAATTGACCTTTATTTTGATGATTTTCTCTGTTTAACGTCAAAACTCCCTTTTAACCCAAAATTGATGAGCGTTGGGTGATTTAACCGACTGTTAGATCCATTAAATCGGTACCGTAGCTCTGATACCACTGCTGACTCCAGGATCCGGTGAGTTTGACGGAGCTTCGGTACCGAAACGACGTGTTCAGTGCGATTATTACAACTAAGAAAGGAGTAGAAGATAGACACGACACCGATCAGCCACTTTTAATCTGGTCTCTATTGATTATTCAACGTTTACAGCACCACGAGACCAGTTGGACAACATGTCCCCTCTGGGAACCAAAAAGCTTGTCCAAATGGGAACCCCAAGTCCCTATTTATAGACATCTCCTACACTATGTGTCCATCCGACCGGATGGTCATCCGTCCGGATGGACCTTGACATTTACAAAACATGTCCAACTTTCTCTATTCTATACAATATTCAACACATGCTCTATCTAACTATTCGCACAGTGGAAGATGTACGAAATATGCACCAACATAGGTAATAAAACTAGATGGCCGAGAAAGAATGACAAGCCAGCTGCCACCAAAGACAAATCGAAATGGTGTGCTTATCATGAAGATTTTGGTCATCTCATGGATGAATGCATAGCACTGAGGAAAAAGATTGGTTACCTCTTAAGCAAAGGATACTTGAAGGAGCTATTCGGAAGAAAGAAATCAAGGATCCAGGATCCTGAGAAAATTCCTGAAAGGGCTCCTGTTCCTCCAGCTGATGCTCAGATTATCAACTTCATCTCCGGTGGATCAGACATATGTGGCATTTCCTTTTCAGCAGCTAAGAGGCATGCGAAAGAGACAAAGATGCAGAATGGGGATAGGCCTATTCAAACTTCCATCCTTACACAGGAAAAAGTCATATCCTTCGATGAGGATGACCGTGTGGATATTCAGGATCCTCATCATGATGGTCTTGTTATTACATTGTTTATTTCTAACCATTTTGTTCGCAGGATTCTCATTGATGGGGGAAGCTCGGTGAACATTATCCAACTAGATGTCCTCAAGAGAATGAACATCCCTGAATCCGAAATTATCCCAAGATCATTTGTTCTTGTGGGATTCAGTGGGGAAACCAAGAATACATTGGGGGACATCAAACTCCCCATTTACATAGAGGGAGTAAATTCTGTTCAAAAGTTTTGTGTCATAGATTGCTTATCTTGTTGTAATGTTTTCCTTGGCAGACCATGGATACATGATATGAAAGCAGTCCCATCTACGTATCATAAGTGTGTTAAACTCCCTACTCCATGGGGTGTGGTAAAGATAGAAAGTGATCAGGAAGAGGCCAAGAATTGTTACACTTCATTAATGAAGTCAGCCTCAAGACCTAGGGAGGCATAGCAATTAAAGTATCCTCCAAGGGATGTCTTAGAGGCAAGAGAGCAAGATGTCAAAGACATTATGATGAACCCTGAGGATCCTGAATCCAAGGTCTTTATAGGATCCGGGATCCTTGACGCCATTGAACAGGATTTAATATCCTTCTTGAAAAGAAGAAAAGCTACCTTTGCTTGGAAACATGAGGACATGACAGGTATTTCTAAAGATATTATTACTCATAAAATTGGCATTGACAGGTCCTTCAAACCCATACATCAAAAAAGGAGAAAGTTTGCACCCGAGAGAAATGCCATCATCCAAGAGGAGGTAGATAAACTGCTCAAAGCAGGTATGATTAGAGAGGTAAAGTATCCAAGATGGTTAGCCAATGTGGTTGTTATTCAAAAAAAAAAGAATGCAAAGTGGAGGGTATGTATCGACTTTACTGATTTAAACAAGGCATGTCCCAAGGATCCTTTCCCTTTACCCCACATTGACTCCATGGTGGATGCTACAGCGGGTCATGAGTTGTTAACTTTTATGGATGCTTCATCTGGATTCCAACAAATTCAGATGGAACCATTTAATCAAGAGGATACAGCCTTTATGACCCCTACTGGTATCTATTGTTATATTGCCATGCCCTTTGGACTATGAAATGCAAGTGCTACATACCAAAGGCTAGTAAGTATGATGTTTAAAGAACAGATTGGACACACAATGGAAGTCTATATTGATGACATGGTTGTTAAGTCCAAAAGAGCTGAGGATCACCTTAAAGATTTAGAGGAAGCATTTGATATCCTTGATAGATACAACATGAAATTGAATCCTTCCAAATGCCACTTTGGTGTAAAAGCTGGCAAGTTCTTAGGTTACATGGTGACAAAAAGAGGGATATAGGCAAGGCCAGAACAAATCAAGGCCATTGTGAACATCAAGTCTCCTACCAATGCTAACGATGTGCAAAGATTGACAGGGATGATCGCAGCCTTGAACAGATTCATCTCAAAGTCATCAGATAAATGCAAAGAATTCTATGACATCCTGAGAAAGAATAAAAAGTTTGAGTGGACTGAAAAGCATGAGAATGCCCTCAAGGCCCTTAAGGATTACCTATCCTCAGCTCCAGCTTTATTGAAACCAGAAAATGGAGAAACATTATCCTTATACCTAGCAGTTTCTACTAAGGCAGTAAGTGTGGTCCTTGTTAAGGATCATGAAGGTACTCAACATCCAGTATACTATGTAAGTAAAAGTCTACTTGATGTTGAGTCAAGGTATTCTCATTTAGAGAAACTTATTCTTGCTTTAATCATGACATCTACTAAATTACGTCATTATTTTGAAACAAATCCTATTATTGTTAAGACTAACTTTCCTATCAAGAATGTTCTTAGGAAACCTGAAATGTTAGGAAGGATGGCAAAGTGGGCAGTCAAGCTTAGTGTATATGCTATTAAATATGAACCAAGAGCTGACATTAAATCCCAAGCCTTGGCTGACTTTGTGGCCGATTTCAGTAGTGATCTACAAAGGGAAGCTGAATTGGAAGTTCAACAACTTGAAGAGACTAAGGTGTTGTTTGTTTGTTCAGATGTAAAATGTCTGTAGTCTGCGAACCACATCTGCAGGCATCTGCAAGAGAAGATGTGGCCCAAATGTCTACAGTCTGCAAGGAGAAGAGGGTTTGTTTTTTTTCTTCAAAAACAACTTCAACCACACAACACACACAAGCTCTCTCTCTCTCTCTGCTCTCTCTCTCTCTACAAACTCTCTCTCTGTACCTCTGCCACCACCAACGCACCACCTCCGCCATCACACCACCGCCATCGCACCACCGCCTCTCTCTCTCTCTCTCTCTACGGTCTCTCTCTCTCTCTCTCAGAACACACTCTCTCTCTACAACCACCACCACCACCGCACCACCTCTGCCACTACCACCGCACCACCTCCGCCATCACACAGGTCTCTCACAGGTCTCTCTCTCTCTCACAGGTCTCTCCCTCTCTCTCATAGATCTCTCTCTCTCTCTCTCTCATAGGTTTCTCTCTCTCTCTACGGTCTCTCTCTCTCACAGATCTCTCTCTCTCACAGGTTTCTCTCTCTACGGTCTCTCTCTCTCACCGATCTCTCTCTCTCTCTCACAGATCTCTCTCTCTCTCTCACAGATGGGTTTGGTGGTGGTGGGTTTGGTGGTGGTGGGTTTTGACGATGGTGGTGGCGGAGGTGGTGCGGTGGTGGTGGCAGAGGTGGTGGTGGCAAGGGAGAAGAGGAAGAAGAAGAAGGGTATGTGTGAAGATCTGATCTGTTTAGTGAAGCTATTATCCTAGCTTTTCTTTAAGCTATTAAAAGCCATTTTAAGATCTTCTTTTTTTAAACAAACAGTCTTCAAGGGCTTATGTCTGCCTGCCCGCAGACATAAGCTCTTTACAGACAATATAAGCAAAAACAAACAGAACCTAAGGATCCTTGGATACTCTTCACAGATGGGGCTTCAAATGTCAAAGGAACTGGACTAGGCATACTACTAAAATCACAACAGGGGGACATTATACCCCACTCAATTGCTTGTGAGTTTCAAACTACTAATAATGAGGCTAGGTATGAGGCCTTAATAGCTGGTCTGCAAATTTCCAAGCACATGAGGATCAGGTATCTTGAGGTACATGTAGATTCTTTGCTAATTACTAACCATTATAATGGTTCTTATGTTGTTAAAGGTGAAAGGCTAATCAAATATCTTGCTAATTACTAACCATTATTGTCACACCCCCAAAATCCACCCGCGGAGTACCACCGCTTGGAGGCGTGACATGACCAGGATCAAGCCACCAATCATATTGAACATAAGAGTAAATAGTAAATGTCATTCATCAATATGAAAGGTGTTTTCAAAACCAAACATGTGACAACTCGTATTTCCAAGGTTAGCATTGCTTGAATTTCACAACTTTTGGCGTATGTTCCTATATTTTATTACTCCTATGTCATGATTATGCTAGATGTAGTGTAGTAAATTACGCGTGAACTTTATTAAAAGTTATGTGTGTAAGGTTTCATTCGTGAAACCTTCGAATGTGTCTTTTGCACTCGACTACTTAGGTCGTGTATGCGTATGGGAGTAGTAAGTGAATTTAAGAAGTGAACTTCATAATCGAAACGGGTCGGTTTACACACTCGAATCCATATTGTGCCCCATAGCGCATGTTCGGCCCAGCTAATATGTGTTTTGGGGCTGGTAATTTATAAATAATCTAAGGATGGGCTAGTAATCTTAGGATTCGGCCCACTTACTCTTATGGCCGGTTGATATAAGGCAATACGTAACCCCTGCACTAGCATAACATCGAGTACGGCAAACCCTACCCATCCCCAAGTTTCGTGCGACTGTAGGCAACCCATCCGATCGTGATCATCATCGCTATTTTCCTCATCAGGCTTTCGGTTAGTACTCTGGACGATTGCTAAACTCGGTTGGTTGTTTTGGCCGTTTTGTATGTGCAATATAGCGTACAGTTTATGTGATCAGGAACTAGCGATATCAACATGATTGTTTTGATAAGTATATGCACTTGAGTAGAGTTATGTGATTGTGGTAGCCATATAAGTTGAATAAATACATGCTTGTGAATCGATGAATAGGAATGGCAGTGATAGCCTAGTATATGTCGAAAAATTTCTTAAGTCTATTGCTCATATATGATCAGTTTCTTTGTGAGTCATGATAGTTAATTTGATTGATAATAGTAGGTTAGCAATTAAATAACAAATAGAGTATTGGGTCATGTGTTTGTATATGTGATTTGTAATTAAATTGATGTGACAGTGGCTTGATTGGTCCAATAGAGTTGTGTATTCTTGACTTAAAAATGGCGGCACATGTGGGATCCAAATCAACAATCATGTGGCTGCATGATCATTTAAATATAAGAATTGTTAAATATAAGAATTGGTCCAATCAAATGTAGACCCATGATTCAATGGCTACATGATCATTGATAGTGCACATCACATGTAATCAAGTAATTGTTTCATTTTCACTAGACATGTCAGTAGGCTACTAGTTGATGGCTGCATTTTTATATAATCTGGATTATTAAGAATGGTTAGTAATATTGATATATTGAATGGGGAATTGGGCTGCCATATTATCCATGTATTTGTTAAATGATCCTTGGTTATAAAAGACTGCTTTAGTTATAATTTGACAGCATGATTTAATTGCTATTTAGTCACTGCTATGTACACGAAACCAAGGAAGGGGACATCTAATTTTATTAGTGGGCCGCACATGAGGCAATGTGGGTTGGACCGTGAATATTGGATATGTTAGATATTGTGATATACATATATATATACATGTTTTAATCTTGAGTCATGCACTTACTAGTCGATCTTGTAGGCATGTGCGTGGTATGTTTTTGTGAAACATAATAGTGGACTACAAGTTGTCATGATTGTATGCGTGATAGTAATGATGTAATCTATTAGGGGGGCTGCGCACGTTTATATTTGGACTTGAAATGTATGATAAGTAGATCATGTGTATGTGTATGACGTGTTTGGATAATTAATTACTAGTGCTTGTTGGTTGCTATAATCGGGTGAATAACTGTTATGATTCAAAAGTACATGGGTGTGTTACGTGAACTATGAACTATATATGTTTGATGTGAATCCCGAATACGTGAGTTAGTTGTAACTGACTGTGACAATAACCCTTTTAGGGCGTGGTTGGTCAAGCTGTTAAACGAGTAGATAATCTTACCGAGCACACTAAGGTGAGTTCACTACATTCGAGCATGCGTCCCAGTGGTTGGGGACAGTCAGTGGGTATTCTGTGGGAAATAAATCTGTGGGTAAAAACGGGTATATTGGTTAATATTCTCACCTATCATCTTTTGTAAGTCCCTCATCGGGTATTAGTTAGTAGCGCTACTTAGGTTTGGCACCCTCACCCCGTGCCTGTAGAGGACGGAGGTGAACTAATGACCCAGTCTGGCCCAGTACTAGATAGGAGTACGTGGGAAGGGCAGTCCGTGAGCCGTCCGTGTTTGGAAATGAGATATTAACAATATTACTTGCATTGGTTATCGAACTGTTTTACATACAACGGGTAATAAACGTTTTCTAAAAACTGTGAACTCGCCAGCTTTGTCTGATACATGTGTTACATGCTCGCAGGTCCTTAGGTACTTGGAACGCAAGAACTTGCTGGCTGGAGGGCGCGAGTGGTTATGGTTGCTTGCTGAATTATTTCACAAACATTTATTTACTTTGGTTGTGTGAAACATATACTTTGTGATACGTTAATGCTTCCGCTGAACTTATGGTTTTTGAACAACTTATGTTTGGGATTTCAGTACAATTAAGTAATGGAATTTTATTTAAACTTGTGATTCAATGTAATTGGTGGCTCATTACTAGTCGTCACACGCCTAACAGGGATACTCCCTAGGTGGTAATTTGGGGGTGTGACAGTTTGGTATCAGAGCCACTGGTTATAGTGAATTTGGTTTTAAGACTGATTTATAAAACCAGACTATAACTGAATTGATACGACATTGACCATGACTCTCAGCTCCAGGCAGCAAGGTTCGTCTCTTGTTTACCATTACATAGCATAGTTAGTACATACTCATGATTAGTACCACACTCGAACGCACACTTGATATTGCAAATACGGATTACTATACTATCTGTTCATACTACGTGTTTTAAGAACGGGACTCTACTTGAACTCACATGCTATATGTTGTGATGTCGTCGGTCGAACTGCATGAATCTGGGGAAACCTTTTAACATGAGTAGGGAGGAACTGAGATAAGCATGCAAATCGGGTTATTATTATGGGTGCACACATAATAACAACGTGGGGTGCATGTGAGTCCCAGTAAATCTCGACTAGTGTGAAAAGGAATCCCACGTTGTTAGTCAATCTTGTATTAGAATCTCGAAAACTGTGAATACTATAGCAATACTTGACATCTGCTTGAAATGGTCTGTTAAATCGTTCCTTCTTCCCATATTTGTAGAATCATGAACGGACGTGGTGGAGGTCGTCGTGGTGGACGTAATGGAGGCCGCGGTGGTGGGCGTGGCGAAATTCATATGACCCAGGCTGAGCTAGAAGCATTACTCAACGCCCAGGTGGCTGCAGCCTTGGCAGCTTATCAGGCTGGTATGACCTGTACCAGACATTCCTTTCCTTTGAATCGTAAACTTGAGTCTTACTTGTTGGTATATTTTCTCTCGTTAATAGGTCAGCCGGCGCCACAAAACCAGCCTCACCCACCGGTCTGCACTTTTAAAACTTTCATGGATTGCAAGCCACAGACCTTCAGTGGCACTGAAGGGGCTGTGGGACTTATACGCTGGTTCGAAAAGGCGGAGTCAGTGTTTGCGATATGTAACTGCCCAGTTGGGGATAGGGTAAAGTTTGCAGCAGGCACGCTTCAGGATGGTGCCTTGACCTGGTGGAATGCCCAGGTCCAACTGCTAGGTATTGAGGCGGCGAACGCCACTACGTGGGATGATTTTAAAGAACTGATGAGGGAGGAATACTGTCCTCGGGATGAAATAGCGAAGTTAGAGAATGAGTACTATCATCTGACAATGGTGGGGTCTGAAATCGAGGCGTATGTGAAGCGGTCGTATGAGTTAGCTGATTTGTGTCCGAACTTGTCCCGACCCATGCCACGAAGAATCGAGTTGTTTATTAAGGGGTTACCTCCACGGGTGAAGGGTTTAGTTACAGCAGCGAATCTCAACAACCTGACCCAGATCGTTCGTTTGGCGCATAAAATCACTGATCAGGAGGTGGAGAGCGGGGATCTACCACCACGTATTTCTACTACCACTGCTACTACTACCGTTACTACAGCTACTACTCCTGCCATAGATAGCAAACGTAAGTGGAACGATACGGACAAGGGGTCCAACTCTGCACAGCCTCAGAAGAAGACGGATACTGGCAGCACCCGCAGTTCCAGTCAGACAGCATCAGTGAATCAGAACTCGGGTAACAAATCAGGGCAGGGATCATACGCAGGGAAGCTACCCTTGTGCAGCAAGTGTAACTATCATCACAAGGGACAGTGTGCTCGTGTTTGTCATCGATGTAATCGACCAGGGCATATGGCTAGGGATTGTAGGGCCACTTTTCCAGCTCAGCAGCAGTCATCACAGCAGTCGGGTAGACAACAGACTCAGCAGAACCAGGGTACTCAGAAGGGGTGTTTTCAGTGTGGGGCTGAGGGGCACTTCAAGCGAGACTGCCCTCAGCTGAAGCAGAACGCAGGGGGTAGTAACGGGAACAACAATGCGGGTAATGTCGCGCGTGGGCGCGGGTTTGTGTTGGGAGCTGGTGAAGCACGGAACGACGGCAACGTGGTTACTGGTACGTTTTCAGTGAATGGTGTTATTGCTTCTATTTTATTTGATTCTGGTGCCGACTGGAGTTACGTGTCTTTGGGGTTCAGTTCTCAGTTAGGGTTAAGTCCTACACTTCTTGTAATGAAACACATAGTAGAAATCGCAAATGGTAAAACAATCGAAGCTACGCATGTTCTACTTGGGTGTAAAATCGATCTTCTGGGTCAAGTATTCGACATAGACTTAATACCTATTACTCTTGGAAGCTTCGATGTGATCGTTGGAATGGATTGGTTGTCCAAGTATCAAGCGGAGATTCTCTGTAAGGAGAAGATCATACGTGTCCCCCTTCCTGGTGGGGAATTTTTATCAGTTCAGGGTCATCGCAGTGGGACCCCGGTTAGCATTGTTTCAGCAATGAAGGCTCAGAAGTATCTGCGTAAGGGTTATCCTGCAATTTTTGCTCTTGTCACTGATTCACAGTCAGATGAAAGGAAGATTGAAAATCTCCCAGTCGTTCGTGAGTATCCTGATGTATTCCCTGAGGAACTCCCTGGTTTGCCTCCACATCGTCAGGTGGAATTTCAGATCGACCTCGCCCCAGCGGCAGCCCCGGTTGCTCGTGCGCCATACCGTCTTGCGCCAGGGGAGTTGCAGGAATTGTCAAACCAACTCCAAGAGCTATTGGATAGGGGTTTCATCCGACCTAGCTCTTCCCCTTGGGGAGCCCCAGTTCTATTTGTGAAGAAAAAGGATGGGTCTTTCCGGATGTGTGTAGATTATCGTGAGCTCAATAAGGTGATGATTAAAAACCGTTATCCTTTGCCTCGTATCGACGACCTGTTTGACCAGCTGCAAGGGTCAAGTTTCTATTCGAAAATCGACTTAAGGTCGGGATATCATCAGGTGCGAGTTAGAGAAGAAGACGTTCCCAAAACAGCGTTTCGGACGCGATATGGTCACTACGAGTTCTTGGTTATGCCATTCGGGTTGACCAACGCACCAGCGGTCTTCATGGATCTCATGAACCGCGTGTGCAAGCCATACCTTGATGACTTCGTTATCGTTTTTATCGACGACATTCTAATTTATTCCAAGAGCAAGGAAGATCATGAGCGGCATCTGCGCCTCATCTTAGAACTCCTGAGGAGGGAGCAACTGTATGCAAAATTTTCGAAGTGTGATTTTTGGATACGGGAGGTGCATTTTCTGGGGCATATAGTTAACGAATTGGGCATACATGTGGATCCTGCCAAGATCGACGCCATTAGAAATTGGGCGGCACCAAAGAATCCTTCGGAGGTGCGGCAATTTCTCGGTCTAGCAGGGTACTATCGTCGTTTTATTCAGAATTTCTCGAAGATTGCTCAGCCACTCACCTCATTAACACAGAAGAAGGTAGTTTATTCATGGGGAACGAAACAGGAGGATGCATTCCAGCTTTTGAAACAAAAATTATGTAGCGCGCCGATTCTATCTCTACCAGATGGTACCGAGGATTTTGTGGTTTATTGTGATGCTTCAATTCAGGGTCTCGGTTGCGTGTTGATGCAACGCGAGAAGGTGATAGCTTATGCTTCTCGTCAGTTGAAAGTACACGAGAAAAACTACACGACACACGACTTAGAGTTGGGAGCAGTGGTCTTTGCACTGAAGATTTGGAGGCATTATCTCTACGGCACGAAATGCACCATCTATACTGATCACAAGAGCCTTCAGCATATCTTCGACCAGAAAGAATTGAATATGCGTCAGCGTCGCTGGGTAGAGTTGTTCAATGATTACGAGTGTGCCATCAAGTATCACCCGGGTAAAGCTAACGTCGTAGCGGATGCTCTTAGCCGCAAGGAACCGAAGCCGAAGCGTATTCGTGCCCTACAGCTTACCATTCACTCTGATCTACCTGCTCGGATCCGTACAGCTCAGATTGAAGCGTTAAAGGAAGACAACATCGAAGCTGAAGGATTACGAGGTCTACACAAGAAGAAGTTCGAGCAACGGTCTGACGGTATCTACTACTTTATGGAACGAATATGGGTTCCTTTATTTGGTGATCTTCGAGAGCTTGTGATGGACGAAGCACACAAGTCACGATATTCTATTCACCCAGGGTCCGATAAGATGTACCAGGACCTCAAAGTTTTGTATTGGTGGCCGAATATGAAAGCTCTCATCGCAACATACGTGAGTAAGTGCTTGACTTGTGCTAGGGTCAAAGCAGAGTACCAGAAACCTTCGGGTCTACTTCAGCAGCCGGAGATACCCATGTGGAAATGGGAACAGATCGCTATGGATTTTGTTACGGGGTTACCGAGAACACAGGCTGGAAACGATACTATATGGGTGATTGTCGACCGTCTCACAAAGTCAGCACACTTCTTAGCGATCAAGGAGACAGATAAATATTCGCAGCTCGCAGCGGTGTACCTTAAAGAGGTGGTTTCTAGGCACGGAGTGCCGACTTCTATTATTTCTGATCGAGATCCTCGTTTCACTTCGGAGTTATGGCAGGCTACGCATAAATCGTTCGGCTCACGTCTCGATATGAGTACAGCCTATCACCCACAAACGGATGGTCAGAGTGAACGCACCATTCAGACGCTAGAGGATATGTTACGGGCATGCGTTATTGATTTTGGAAAGGGGTGGGAGAAGCATTTGCCGTTGGTCGAGTTTTCCTACAATAACAGCTACCACACCAGTATCAAGGCGGCACCATTTGAGGCACTGTACGGGAGGAAGTGTCGTTCACCTCTTTGCTGGGCTGAAGTGGGTGATAGTCAGATCACGGGTCCTGAGATAGTACTCGAAACTTCAGAAAAGATCGTGAAAATCAGAGAACGTATGGCAGCTGCTCGTGATCGTCAGAAAGCCTATGCAGACAAGCGTGCCAAGGAGGTAGTGTTTGAAGTGAATGACCGAGTCATGTTGAAAGTCTCACCGTGGAAAGGGGTTGTGCGCTTTGGGAAACGTGGCAAGCTGAACCCACGTTATGTTGGGCCGTTTAAGGTTTTGGAGCGTATCGGTAAGGTGGCTTATAGATTGGAGTTACCTACTGAACTGGGTAATGTTCACGATGTATTCCATGTATCGCAGTTGAAGAAGTGCTATGCTGATGACCCATTAACGGTACCTTTTCAAGAGTTAAAGATTGACGACAAGCTGCAGTTTGTAGAAGAACCCATCGAGATCATGGACCGTGAGGTCAAAGTGCGTAAGCACAGTCGTATTCCCATCGTTAGGGTTCGTTGGAACTCAAGACGTGGACCGGAGTTCACGTGGGAGCGCGAGGATCAGATGAAACTAAAGTACCCTCACCTCTTTCCCAAAGACAAAGCAGAGTCCAGCAAAACTGGTGAATCTCGGGGCGAGATTCCCCTTCAAGTTGGGGATGATGTCACACCTGAGCAAAATCCGCAACAATCCTAAATTTTCACTTTGTTCTTTCGCGTTACTTGTCAAATTTCGGGGCGAAATTTCTTTCAAGTTGGGGATGATGTGACAACTCGTATTTCCAAGGTTAGCATTGCTTGAATTTCACAACTTTTGGCGTATGTTCCTATATTTTATTACTCCTATGTCATGATTATGCTAGATGTAGTGTAGTAAATTACGCGTGAACTTTATTAAAAGTTATGTGTGTAAGGTTTCATTCGTGAAACCTTCGAATGTGTCTTTTGCACTCGACTACTTAGGTCGTGTATGCGTATGGGAGTAGTAAGTGAATTTAAGAAGTGAACTTCATAATCGAAACGGGTCGGTTTACACACTCGAATCCATATTGTGCCCCATAGCGCATGTTCGGCCCAGCTAATATGTGTTTTGGGGCTGGTAATTTATAAATAATCTAAGGATGGGCTAGTAATCTTAGGATTCGGCCCACTTACTCTTATGGCCGGTTGATATAAGGCAATACGTAACCCCTGCACTAGCATAACATCGAGTACGGCAAACCCTACCCATCCCCAAGTTTCGTGCGACTGTAGGCAACCCATCCGATCGTGATCATCATCGCTATTTTCCTCATCAGGCTTTCGGTTAGTACTCTGGACGATTGCTAAACTCGGTTGGTTGTTTTGGCCGTTTTGTATGTGCAATATAGCGTACAGTTTATGTGATCAGGAACTAGCGATATCAACATGATTGTTTTGATAAGTATATGCACTTGAGTAGAGTTATGTGATTGTGGTAGCCATATAAGTTGAATAAATACATGCTTGTGAATCGATGAATAGGAATGGCAGTGATAGCCTAGTATATGTCGAAAAGTTTCTTAAGTCTATTGCTCATATATGATCAGTTTCTTTGTGAGTCATGATAGTTAATTTGATTGATAATAGTAGGTTAGCAATTAAATAACAAATAGAGTATTGGGTCATGTGTTTGTATATGTGATTTGTAATTAAATTGATGTGACAGTGGCTTGATTGGTCCAATAGAGTTGTGTATTCTTGACTTAAAAATGGCGGCACATGTGGGATCCAAATCAACAATCATGTGGCTGCATGATCATTTAAATATAAGAATTGTTAAATATAAGAATTGGTCCAATCAAATGTAGACCCATGATTCAATGGCTACATGATCATTGATAGTGCACATCACATGTAATCAAGTAATTGTTTCATTTTCACTAGACATGTCAGTAGGCTACTAGTTGATGGCTGCATTTTTATATAATCTGGATTATTAAGAATGGTTAGTAATATTGATATATTGAATGGGGAATTGGGCTGCCATATTATCCATGTATTTGTTAAATGATCCTTGGTTATAAAAGACTGCTTTAGTTATAATTTGACAGCATGATTTAATTGCTATTTAGTCACTGCTATGTACACGAAACCAAGGAAGGGGACATCTAATTTTATTAGTGGGCCGCACATGAGGCAATGTGGGTTGGACCGTGAATATTGGATATGTTAGATATTGTGATATACATATATATATACATGTTTTAATCTTGAGTCATGCACTTACTAGTCGATCTTGTAGGCATGTGCGTGGTATGTTTTTGTGAAACATAATAGTGGACTACAAGTTGTCATGATTGTATGCGTGATAGTAATGATGTAATCTATTAGGGGGGCTGCGCACGTTTATATTTGGACTTGAAATGTATGATAAGTAGATCATGTGTATGTGTATGACGTGTTTGGATAATTAATTACTAGTGCTTGTTGGTTGCTATAATCGGGTGAATAACTGTTATGATTCAAAAGTACATGGGTGTGTTACGTGAACTATGAACTATATATGTTTGATGTGAATCCCGAATACGTGAGTTAGTTGTAACTGACTGTGACAATAACCCTTTTAGGGCGTGGTTGGTCAAGCTGTTAAACGAGTAGATAATCTTACCGAGCACACTAAGGTGAGTTCACTACATTCGAGCATGCGTCCCAGTGGTTGGGGACAGTCAGTGGGTATTCTGTGGGAAATAAATCTGTGGGTAAAAACGGGTATATTGGTTAATATTCTCACCTATCATCTTTTGTAAGTCCCTCATCGGGTATTAGTTAGTAGCGCTACTTAGGTTTGGCACCCTCACCCCGTGCCTGTAGAGGACGGAGGTGAACTAATGACCCAGTCTGGCCCAGTACTAGATAGGAGTACGTGGGAAGGGCAGTCCGTGAGCCGTCCGTGTTTGGAAATGAGATATTAACAATATTACTTGCATTGGTTATCGAACTGTTTTACATACAACGGGTAATAAACGTTTTCTAAAAACTGTGAACTCGCCAGCTTTGTCTGATACATGTGTTACATGCTCGCAGGTCCTTAGGTACTTGGAACGCAGGAACTTGCTGGCTGGAGGGCGCGAGTGGTTATGGTTGCTTGCTGAATTATTTCACAAACATTTATTTACTTTGGTTGTGTGAAACATATACTTTGTGATACGTTAATGCTTCCGCTGAACTTATGGTTTTTGAACAACTTATGTTTGGGATTTCAGTACAATTAAGTAATGGAATTTTATTTAAACTTGTGATTCAATGTAATTGGTGGCTCATTACTAGTCGTCACACGCCTAACAGGGATACTCCCTAGGTGGTAATTTGGGGGTGTGACAAAACATAATCAATTGTGTAGCGGAAGCATTAATGTAAAAATCCAATTTAAGTATCACGTTCTCATAATGTAAATGTTTAACATGGAACTCAACAGTCCATGTGCCCACAACGATCGTGCCTCCCGTGCAAGCTCCATGTACCTATGGTCTTGCATGGCATGTAACAGAGAGTCAACAACTAGTTGAGCGAGTTCACAGTAAGTAAGTTCGTAATAGTAAGTTCATTTCGTAACATGTGGCTCTACTAGGCCGATAGTATGTTCTATTGGTGGGGGCTTCCCATATTTGTATATACACTAGACTATTTGTAACCATAAGTGTTCTTCTTAACCCGAGAACAGTAGTACGTACAAGGTATACGTAGGTTTTACGTAAGTGCCCTTCTTTACCCGAGGACAGTGGTACGCGTGGGGTTTACGTAGGTTTTACGTAAGTGTCCTTCCTAACCCGGAAGACAGTAGCATGTGTGAGTTTACGTAGGTTTTACGTAAGTGTCCCTCAAAACCTGAAGACAGTGATAAATACTTGTTTACGTAGGTTTTACGTAAGTGCCCTGCTTAACCCGAGGATGATGGTAGATGGTCTAGTAGCCGTGTAAGTACGAGTAATTGTTCAATCCCATCATTCAACCATTCCCAATCCCCGGGAATCCCATGCCTTGGTAAGAGTGTGAACTCACCTTGGTTTGCTCGGCAGATACACGAAAAAGGTCACTTGAACTAAGAGTGGTCAACCACGTCCTAACATAGTTACCATACAAGTCAGGTCTAGGTTCAAGTAATGCACATATGATACGTATAAGCTAACAGGTTACAAGCACCTAATTCATGTTAACACATTAACAGTCATAATGTATTCAGGTTGTGCGATTAAGAGATTGGGCTCGCACAAGTCTAGTGGCCTTGTGCGAGTCATCCGTTGGAGCCCAATAATACCCGGCCCAGTATCAAGATGTTGGTGCATGTTTGTGACAACAGCTTAGATTTGGTCTTTGGATATCTTGTAATTAGTTAAATGATAAACGGTTATCGGGTTTAGCTTTGTAATAGTGAGTTTATAGAGTTTGGGCTAAACTAAACCCAATTGGATGTAGGGGGAACGAATTGGGCTTTGCCCATGTAGGAAACCCTAGCCCACTTGTAAACCTTGTGGTATATAAACAAGGTTAGGCTTTAGGGTTTAGGTTGATCGGTTAATCAGCTAATCAGCCAAAACAATTGTTTGAGAGAGAATTTCGTGAGAGACTAGGTCTTGGACGAATTTGGATAGTTGGTTAGGGTTTGATTGATTGTAATCAGTCTTGATAGATAATCAATAAAACCCGGTTTGATTGAATTGCTGTTTCTGTTCTTCTACTTGTTTTCTGCTTATTCTGATCAAGAGGATTCCGCACTCTTGATTGGAAAGACGATTCTGTGAAGATCCATAAGACTCAAGGGGACCTACAATTGGTATCAGAGCATTAGGCTCTTGAAGGCTCGGTTCAGAATTGGCTGCTGCAGAAAACTAGGGTTTTGGATTGTGGTTAAAAAAAAAAAAATCGAAATTTTTTGGATATTGTTCTTGAGATTTTTGAAAATTTTAGGGTATTTTGATCTTATTTGGTATTTAATTTTGCTGTTTAAGTGTTTTTGGTTGCAGGTTTGGTTGACTTTTGAAGGATTTTGGCAAGAAAGTCTTGAAGATTCGAAGATTGTTCTTCGTGTTCTTCGTATTTTCTTCAAAAAGTTCGACTGATTTGGTGTTTAATTTTGCAGGAAACTGTTAGAAGAATCTGGAAAATCTTTAGAAATTTCGAACAGATTGAGTTTCCAAAATTTTCTAGCAAATTTGCTGAATTCGGATAAATACTCTGACAGACCAGCAAATTTAACCTCGGTGAACGGTGAAATTAAATTTCCCAATCATCTGATCCAGCGAATTTAACTTCGGTGACCGGCGAAATTAAATCCAAAGGCGACTTTGGTAACCGTATAATTTTCCTCAGTTAAATTATTACGGTGATCGGTGAAATTAACCGTCGTGCCAGCGAAATTGACTTGCCAGCGAAGTTATCTAGAGAAATTAACCAGCAAAATTAATTTGATCAGCTAGCATATTTATTCCAGCGAATTTAAAAATCTAGCATATTTATAATTCCTCTACCAGCGAAATTAACTTGGTTTGCCAGCAAAATTAGCGTGACACGGTGAAATTAACTTGGTTTGCCAGCAAAATTAGCGTGACACGGTGAAATTAACTTGGTTTGCCAGCATAATTAGCGAGACACGGTGAAATTAAGTTGGTTTGCCAGCATAATTAGCGAGACACGGTGAAATTAAGTTGGTTTGCCAGCAAAATTAAAAGGTGGAGTGGAGGAACTAGATACGCATAGAGGAATTAACGTTTTCGTGAATAGAAAGTGATCCATAGCTCGTTTGACGAAACCGTCTACACCGTTGGACTCGGTTGATTTTTAGGACCAAAAAAAAAAAAAATTTCTGGAAAATCCCGAAATCGGTTTTTGACATTATATATCATTGGATTCGTCTTTTCGAGACGATTCTAAAGGTGTAATTTGGTAACCACTGTTTTCGGAAAAATTTTGTACGGTTTTCTCAGTCTGCAACGTTTAAAATGTCGAACATGACCAACGTGAATGCACCTAAGATGATGAAGGTGGAGAACTATCTTACTTGGAAAAACAGCTTCACATCCTTCATTAAATCTCAGGATGCAAGGATGTGGACTTGTATAATAGATGGATATGTTGCTCCTACACGTCATGTTGAAGGAAGAGTGAAAGTGATCTCTTATGACAAGATGGATGAATCTGAGAAACTTAAGGTTAATGCCGAGAAGAAAGCGTTAGCAGTGATCAAGATATCCTTGCCAGAGGGAATTAAACATACCATCAAGCACTGTGGGACTTCTTATGAGCTGTGGAAAGCTTTAGAAAAACGTTATCCGAGTTCATCAAGACAGCGTGTAGGAGGTCATGCTTTAGATGAAGAAGCAGATGCTGTGAAAGAAGAAGGCTCAAATGATAGTAGTGTTCATCTGGAAGTTAATAAGAAGGCTACTCAGGCATTCATGGCAGAAATAGTTGATGAGGCTGAAACAACCGTGAGTGATGCTGAATCTCAAGTGGAGAATGCTGAAGTAAAGGTGGATGCTGAAGTAGAGAAAGAGTGTGAAGCTGAAAAGGTTGTTGCTGATGAAGCTGCAGAAGTTCATGAGGAAGAGGTAAATTCTAATTCTGTGTGTTTAAGATGTCGTGAATTACAGGGTGAAGTTGACAGGTTGTCAGCACAAAACCAAAGTCTGGTGAGCGAGATGTCTAGCATAAAAGAGTCAAATTTTTTTGCTAAAAGAAATGAATCTCTATACTTGAAGAAGATAAAAGGTTATGAAAGTGAAATCGAAGCTTTAACATGCAAATTAAACGAAAAACTTCAAGTAATAGACTTAGCTCACGAAATGATGGCTGAGAAAACAAAAGAGATTTCTGAAAAATGCAAAGAGTTGTCAGATGCACAACTCAAAATTATTGAACTTGAACAAAAATTAAGTCAATTCAGAGATTCGTTTTTTGTTATGAAACACATGATGGGTGGGTTAAAGAAGAGTAATGATAAGACTAGTGTGGGATATAATGAAGTCCCACCTCCTCTTAGTCATGACTATTCTTTCCTCCCTGATGAAGATGAGCTAGCAGCCTGTATGTCAACTGCACCAAGTAGTTTCGCATCTACATCAAGTCAAGGTGAAGGGTCTGAGAGTGGTGATGCTAGGAAGAACAATAACAGGGAATTATTGAAAAAGAAAAATTCACCTCCTAAGAGCAAAAATCAAACTTTTGTGAAAAAGATTAATTTTGTTCAAGGTAGTGATATGAAAAATGAAACTGCTGTTATTGAAAAAGAATCAAATGTAGAGTTTGCTAAGAATAAAAACAAAGAAAAATCTGAATCAAAGCAAACTGAACAAAATTCTTCCAAGGCATCATCACCATCTGATAAGGGATCTACCTCAGAGACTCCTGCTAAGAAGTCTTTGAAGTTGATAGTGGCTGCTCTAGGCACATGACGGGGGATGCGAGATTGTTGACTGAGTTTGAAGAATATGATGGAGGACAAGTAAATTTTGCGGGTGCGAAAGGTGGTAGAATTACTGGACGAGGAAAGGTGACCAATGGGAAGATCACGCTGGACAAAGTGAACTATGTGGAGCAGCTTAAACACAATCTTATGAGCGTGTCACAAGTCTGCGACAAGGGTCACTCGGTCCATTTTACCAAGAATGAAGCTTTAGTGTTGAAACCAGGTTTGGAGATACCGGACGATTGGATAATGATGCGAGCGCCAAGGAGAAATGACACTTATGTCATGGACATGGGTGCTAAGGATCCAACTGCAGTGGTGGCGTGTTTACTATCAAAAGCATCTGAAGCTGAATCGATGTTGTGGCACAGACGCATGGCCCATATTCACTATCGCAAAATGAACTATCTTGTTAAAAATGAGCTAGTGAAAGGGGTTCCATTGCGGAGGTTTCAAGTGGAAGACAAATGTCTTCCATGTCAAAAGGGAAAACAACACAAGAAACCTCACAAATCAAAAACAGTAAATTCCATAGATGCCCCTTACGAATTACTTCACATGGATTTATTCGGTCCAGTGAACGTGAGGAGCATAGGTGGAAAGTACTATTGTTTAGTTGTCACTGATGATTACTCACGTTATTCATGGGTTTTCTTTTTAGGTACAAAAGATGAAACAGCAGAGATGTTGATAGATCTTTTTACAAAATTGGAAAACGTCCATGA
Source organism: Helianthus annuus (assembly GCF_002127325.2). Lineage (NCBI taxonomy): Eukaryota > Viridiplantae > Streptophyta > Magnoliopsida > Asterales > Asteraceae > Helianthus > Helianthus annuus. The sequence continues at coordinate 111,625,775 of NC_035433.2, read as the reverse complement.
TGCAAAGATTAAGAGGATAAGGAGTGATAATGGCACGGAGTTCAAGAATCGTATTCTGGATCTCTACTGTCTTTGCAAGGGAATTGAACATCAATATTCTGCTCCTTATACGCCTCAACAGAATGGAGTTGCTGAGAGGAAAAACAGGACGTTGATTGAAGCCGCTAGGACAATGCTTTCAGATTCTAAGCTACCAGTTCTTTTCTGGGGAGAAGCTGTGAATACAGCTTGCTATGTCCTAAACAAAGTTTTGACTGTTAAACGTTTTAACAAAACTTGTCATGAATTAATGTTTAACAAGAAACCAAACTTAGAAGGCTTTGAACCATTTGGATTACCCTGCACCATTGTGCGAAATAAAGATAAACAAAAATTCGGTGAGGTGGCTGACGAGGGCTACTTTCTAGGTTACGTACCTGGCGCACCGAATAAAAGGGTTTTTAATCTAAAAACTGGTATAATTGAGGTTGTGTTTAATGTTGAAATTACTTCTTACAAACCTCAACAGTCAACGAGTGGACCAGCTATATTATATGATTATGAAAGTGTTTTTAAATCATTTAATATTCCTGAGTTTTCCAATGCAGATGAGTCTCAGCTGATTCAAACAGTGATAAATGGAGATGATAAAGGCGAGTTCATGCCTAGATCAAATGTTGATATGACAGATGCTCCCGAAACTTCCCAAGATGCTGCTGATACTGATTCAAGTGATGGTGAACCCGAACCCAATCAGGGGGAGGATTTCATTAATCCGTTTGCGGATCAGCACATTCAGGGGGAGGTTGGATCAAACTTGGGTGACAATTTGGAAGTCGATGCGGTTGCTTCTACTCGAGCAAATAGAGATCATCCAGTTGACATGATACTTGGAGATCCTACTGCAGGTGTTCAGACGAGAAGAAGCATAGCAGCGAATACTGGTTTATTTGTGTCGATTGAGAAGACTGGGATTGTGAACGAATGCTTGTATAGTTGCTTTATTTCCCAAGAGGAGCCGAAGAACATTCATTTGGCTCTTAAAGACAATTCATGGGTTGAAGCTATGCAAGAGGAATTGGCCCAGTTTGCCAAGTTGAAAGTTTGGGAGTTGGTTGATCTTCCTAAAGGTGAAAGAGAGATTGGCACTAAATGGGTGTTTAGGTGCAAGAAGGATGAAAGAGGTATAGTCACGCGAAACAAGTCTCGATTGGTGGTCAAAGGTTTCAATCAGCAAGAAGGGATAGATTACAATGAGGTGTTTGCACCAGTGGCAAGGTTGGAGGCAATTCGTTTGTTTCTGGCTTTCGCAACTTTCAAGGGCTTCAAAGTTTACCAACTAGACGTGAAGAGTGCGTTTCTTTACGGGAAAGTCCAAGAAGTGGTGTATGTCTCACAACCAGATGGGTTCGTTGATCCAGATTATCCAGATCGAGTGTACAAACTTGATAAGGCTTTGTATGGGTTACATCAAGCTCCCAGGGCGTGGTACGAGACACTGTCTACACATCTGATAAAGAATGGTTTTGAAAGAGGTCAGATTGACAGTACACTGTTCATCAAGAGGAAGAAGGAAGATTTTCTGCTGGTACAGGTATATGTGGATGACATCATCTTTGGGTCATCTGATGAAAGCATGTGTAAAGAGTTCGAGCAGGTGATGAAGAGCAAGTTCGAAATGAGTGCTATGGGTGAGCTGTCTTACTTTCTGGGATTACAAGTTGAACAGAAGGCGGATGGGATGTTTATTCATCAAACAAAGTATGTGTATGACATTTTGAGTCGGTTCAAAATGAATGATTGCACTACTTCCAACACACCCATATGTGAAAATCACAATCTTGGCCCAGATCATGAAAGTACTGAAGACGTTGATCCTACTCAATACAGGGCAATGATTGGTTCTCTAATGTACTTGACTGCTTCAAGACCTGACATCATGTTTGCCGTATGCTTGTGTGCCAGATATCAGGCGAATCCTAAAGAGTCACACATGAAAGCAGTGAAGCGGATTCTTCGTTACTTGAAGGGGAAACCTAAACTTGGGTTATGGTATCCAGCTGATAGTGATTTGACGTTTGTTGCTTACACTGACTCAGACTTTGGAGGATGCAAGTCGAACAGGAAGTCTACAACAGGTGGTTGTCAGTTCTTAGGAGGCAGGATTGTATCTTGGCACTGCAAGAAGCAATCTTGTGTGTCTACATCTACGTGTGAAGCTGAATATATTGCTGCTGGAAGCTGCTGCTCTCAGGTTCTTGTGTGTTGAACAAAAGTTTTATGTGTTGGTGATAAGTTGAAAGTGCTTAATCTGTAATACACTTTAACTATCTCTTGAAAAATAATAATTTATTTAACTTATGTTGAAAAATTCTTATGGTTTCTCGAGATGTTTGTTTTATAGTATACAGATTGAAGCAGTGTGTTGCTGAAATGTTGCTGTGAAGTGTGAAGATGAGAGTTTGATTGGATGCATGGTAGAACCTCCTTTCTACATTGCAGACAAGATTGAAGAGTGTGAAGACTGCTGTGCAAATGCTAAACTGGAGTTTACTCAAACGCTAACGTGTTGAAGATTTGGTGATTGGATGCATCAGCTTAGGGGGAGTCTGTTGCTGACAGAAGCTGTTGAAGCTGAAGCTATCCAAAGACCAAAGACAGTGCAAAACTACTTGAAGATTGCAAGAAGACTGAAGACAAAGTTTTGACTAAAGACAAAGTTTTTATGAAGCTATTGTCAAGGGGGAGTTTGTTGGTGCATGTTTGTGACAACAACTTAGATTTGGTCTTTGGATATCTTGTAATTAGTTAAACGATAAACGGTTAGCGGGTTTAGCTTTGTAATAGTGAGTTTATAGAGTTTGGGCTAAACTAAACCCAATTGGATGTAGGGGGAACGAATTAGGCTTTGCCCATGTAGGAAACCCTAGCCCACTTGTAAACCTTGTGGTATATAAACAAGGTTAGGCTTTAGGGTTTAGGTTGATCGGTTAATCAGCTAATCAGCCAAAACAATTGTTTGAGAGAGAATTTCGTGAGAGACTAGGTCTTGGACGAATTTGGATAGTTGGTTAGGGTTTGATTGATTGTAATCAGTCTTGATAGATAATCAATAAAACCCGGTTTGATTGAATTGCTGTTTCTGTTCTTCTACTTGTTTTCTGCTTATTCTGATCAAGAGGATTCCGCACTCTTGATTGGAAAGACGATTCTGTGAAGATCCATAAGACTCAAGGGGACCTACACAAGAAACCCAAACAAAACTATAAACATAATCACGGTCCAAATAACATGTCTTGTGCGACCCGTTTGAGCTTGTGCGACTGAGTTATCCTTGTGCGATCCGAATAACTTGTGCGACTGGGTTTGGGCCATTCGGTCCAATAACACGTCAAGTTCAAACAGTGTGTGTGAGGCCCAAGATCTTTTGCGATCGGCACGATCTTGTGCGATCCACCCGATCTTGTGCGATCATGCATAAATAACAGTACTAGGTGCCTTATGTGTTTGTACCCTGTCTTGTGCGATGCACTTGTGCGATCAGATCAGGTCTTATGTGACCTGATCTTATGCGACCGAGAGGGACTTGTGCGTTTAAACTTATCATACGGAATTTATGGAAATCAGTAATGTAATCCCTTAAATCATGCAATCAGTTACAACATTCGGTGGTTTTCAACTTTGTTATCAATTAACACAATCACAGATTATAACCATTCCTTTAATCGATCAAACAAAGGTTTTTAACATCTAATACATATGAACCCTAAATATAATCAAAACATAAACATCAATCGCAATCATTAACATGGCTCATGATCCTAACATCATAACCATCATCCTAATCGTATATCACAACCGATTATTTGCAATTGATTCTAGATCATTAACAACATCACACGATTAACAATTATTGATCAAAATCCTTTACATATGAGCCGAATATCAATACTAACCATCAACATTCATAATAAATAATATATCATTCGCAAGTCATTACATGAGAACATCTAAATCACGGTATCAATTAACAAGGCAATAACTATGAAACACTAACCGAATTGAAGGTAGAAGAGGGTGATCCGAATCAAGAAGCTCCGATGGAGAGGGTGTGTTTGCCGTCGAGTTGAGAGGAGAGAAAGAGCTAGGGTTTGTGTGTGTAAAGTGTTTTGCAACTAATGAGGAGTATACCCCTACCTCCTAGTGTTATGCGTGCAATTGAAGTGGGCCGAACCCTCACTTGGGCTGTCCATTGGCTCCGAATACAAGAGTGTAGCCCAAATGACTTGTGCAATCGGGTGAGTGTTGTACGGTTTGGGCTCGTTTAATACAAACATAATCATTCATTAAATTAGCATATCAAATAATTACACCAAGTTCACATACGTTACATTAAGCACATGTATAAATTCGGAAATACGAGTTGTCACATTATCCCCAACTTAAAAGAAATTTCGTCCCGAAATTTGGTACGTACTCACTGAGGAAGCTAGTTAAGTTGCATGGTTTTCCTGGGGTGTCACATCCTCCCCCCGTTGATCTGGAATTTCGTCCCGAAATTCCGTTGTAGCTTCAGCCTCAGTAGTGGTTGTACTGTTCGCGAATAATTGGGGATACTTTTCTTTCATCTGGTTTTCGCGTTCCCAGGTGAACTCTGGGCCACGACGGGAGTTCCAACGAACTTGAACAAGAGGTATTCTGGTGTGCTTGAGGACCTTAACATCCCGGTCCGTGATTTCAACAGGTTCCTCGACGAATCGCAACTGCTCGTCGATAGTGAGCTCCTTCAAAGGAACTATGAGGGTCTCATCTGACAGACACTTCTTCAGATTCGACACGTGGAAAACGTTATGAACTGCACCGAGTTCAGCTGGTAGGTTCAGTTTGTAGGCCACCTTTCCTATTCTTTCTATGATTTCGAACGGTCCGACATACCGCGGATTGGGTTTGCCCCGTTTGCCAAAACGAACCACACCCTTCCAGGGTGAGACTTTGAGTAGCACTCGATCCCCAACTTGGAACTCGAGTGGTTTCCTGTGCTTATCAGCGTAACTTTTCTGACGGTCGCGGGCCGCCGCCATGCGTTGTTGTATCTGTGCAATCCGTTCAGTAGCATCAACTACCATTTCCGGACCTGTGATTTGACTATCCCCCACCTCTGCCCAACAGAGAGGTGACCGGCATTTACGTCCGTACAATGCCTCGAATGGAGCGGCTTAGATGCTGGTATGGTAACTGTTATTATACGAAAACTCCACCAAAGGGAGATGCTTTTCCCAGCTGTTGCCGAAATCAATAACACATGCCCGAAGCATGTCTTCTAGGGTTTGATTCGTGCGCTCAGACTGCCCATCCGTCTGAGGGTGATATGCTGTGCTCATGTCTAATCGAGAGCCAAAAGATTTGTGCATTGCTTGCCACAGTTCTGAAGTAAATCGTGCATCATGATCCGAAATAATAGAGGTTGGCACCCCGTGCCTTGAGACAACTTCCTTGAGATATACGTCTGCTAGAGTGGAGAACTTGTCCGTTTCCTTAATAGCCAGGAAGTGTGCAGACTTTGTGAGTCGATCCACGATCACCCAAATAGTATCGTTCCCACGCTGAGATCTAGGTAAGCCAGTAACAAAATCCATGGAAATTTCCTCCCATTTCCATTGTGGTATCTTGGGTTGCTGAAGTAGGCCTGATGGTTTCTGGTATTCCGACTTGACTCTCGCACAAGTCAAGCACTTGCTAACGTAGGTTGCTATGAGGGCTTTCATGCTAGGCCACTAATAAGTAGTTCTGATGTCGTGGTACATTTTATCCGACCCTGGATGTACCGAGTAGCGAGACTTGTGTGCTTCATCCATCACAAGTTCTCGTAAACCGCCATTTAGTGGGACCCAAATACGCCCCGTTATGTAATAGGCACCGTCTTCCTTCTGTTCTAATCGTTGCCTTGAGCCACGTAAGGCTTCAGCCCTTACGTTTTCTGGTTTCAATGCTTCTACCTGAGCATCTCGTATATGTGCAGGAAGACCAGACTGAATAGTAAGCTGTAGTGCTCGCACGCGTCTAGGTAGAGTGTCTTTTCGACTGAGAGCGTCAGCCACAACGTTGGCTTTGCCTGGATGGTACTTGATGGCGCATTCGTAATCGTTAAGTAGCTCAACCCATCGACGTTGACGCATGTTCAATTCCTTCTGCTTGAAGATATGCTCGAGACTCCTGTGATCGGTGTAGATGGTGCACTTGGTACCGTACATGTAGTGTCGCCACATCTTAAGTGCAAAAACAACAGCTCCCAGCTCCAAATCGTGCGTCGTGTAGTTTCGTTCATGAACCTTGAGTTGACGCGATGCATTAGTAATGACCTTGTCGCGCTGCATTAACACACATCCAAGACCCTGGATGGATGCCTCGCAATAAACCACCAAATCGTCCGTGCCCTCTGGCAATGAAAGAATAGGTGCGCTGCAGAGCCTATCCTTTAAGTGTTGGAAAGCTATTTCCTGAGTATTACCCCAATGATAGGTGACACCCTTCTGTGTCAGTAGTGTATGCGGCTGAGCAATCCTTGAGAAGTCTTTAATAAACCTCCTGTAGTAACCTGCCAAACCCAAGAATTGGCGAATTTCCGTTGGTGTACGCGGTGCAGGCCAGTTCCTGATCGAATCTACCTTGGATGGATCAACATGGATCCCATCCTTGTTTACCACATGGCCTAGCAAATGGACTTCACGAAGCCAGAAGTCACATTTGAAAACTTGGCGTACAGCTGTTCTGATCGAAGAAGTTCCAAAATAAGTCGCAAATGCTGCTCGTGTTCCTCCTGACTCTTCAAATAGATCAGGATATCGTCGATGAAGACAATCACAAACTTGTCTAGGTAGGGTTTGCACACCCGGTTCATAAGGTCCATAAAGACTGCAGGCGCGTTCGTAAGCCCAAATGGCATAACTAGAAACTCGTAGTGGCCGTAGCGAGTTTTGAATGCTGTTTTGGAGACGTCCTCATCCCGGACTCTCAGCTGATGGTAACCTGACCTCAAGTCTATCTTGGAGTAGTAGCTCGACCCTTGCAACTGGTCGAATAAGTCATCAAATCGTGGAAGAGGATAGCGGTTCTTCACTGTCACCTTGTTCAGTTCGCGGTAATCAATGCACACCCTGAAGGTACCATCCTTCTTTTTCACAAATAATACTGGAGCTCCCCAGGGCGAAGAGCTAGGTCAGATAAATCCTTTATCCAAGAGTTCTTGTAGCTGTATCGATAGTTCTTCCAATTCTGATGGAGCTAAGCGATACGGTGCACGTGCTATCGGTGCTGCTCCTGGTGCTAGCTCGATTTGAAACTCGACCTGGCGATGAGGCGGTAGACCAGGTAAATCTTCAGGGAACACCTGAGGAAAGTCGCGTACAACTGGAATATCTTCCAATTTCTTCTCTTTTGTTGATGCGTTAGTAACAAGTGCCAAAATGGCAGTGTGACCCTTTCGTAAACACTTCTGGGCCTTCAGGAAGGAGATGATGCCAACCACGACACCACTCTTGTCGCCTTGAAATTCGAGAGGTTCCCGACCTGAACGAGGGATACGAACAATCTTCTCTTTGCACAAGATCTCTGCGTGATGTTGGGATAACCAGTCCATACCAATGACGATGTCGAAACTACCCAGAACTATAGGGATCAGATCGATAGAGAAAGTCTGACCAGCGAGGATAAGATTACAACCCTGAACTATGTGTGTGGCCTCTAGACTTTTACCGTTAGCTATCTCTACGACATGCTTAGTGTTTAAGGGAGTTGGTGCACGTTTTAACATTTGGCTAACTTTTAGAGACATATAACTTGTATCCGCACCCGAATCAAACAATACAGTAACATAAAAGTCGTCGAGAAGGAACTTACCCATAACCACGTTGGGGTCATTCCTTGCTTCTCCCTGCCCCAGCACAAATGCGCGTCCCCTAGCTTCGTTGCCATTGGTGTTTCCACTGTTGTTGTTTCTGTTGCCTTGGTTATTGTTGTTGTTGTTGTTGTTCTGGTTTCGGTTTAACTGAGGGCAGTGTCTTTTGAAGTGACCTTCAGCGCCACAATGAAAACATCCCTTGTTGCCCTGTTGCTGATTCTGCGGTGTTTGCTGTTGTTGCTGATTTTGCGTTACAGGCCGTGGGCTCCTATAATCTTTGGCCTCATGACCCATCTTGAGACACCTCTGGCAACGACCCTTGTTGCACTAGCCACTGTGGTGTCTGTTACAGTTGTTGCACCTGGGGTGATTTCCGCGATAAACTCTCTGCCCGCGACTACCAGAAGACTGCTGACTGGGACTCTGGTTGTGGTCAGTCTTTTGCTGCTGAACCTGAGACTGAACTGTAGCTGAACCCTTGCTGGAATCCCCCTCCCATTTTCTCTTGTTGTCACTGGGAGTAGCAGGAGTAGCAGAAGTGGAAACGGTAGTGGTAGCGCTGATGCGTTTAGGCAGCCTGTTCTGTTCCACTGCCTGATCCGTGAGGCGATGAGCAAGACGCTGAATGTCCTGGATATTGTCGAGGTTAGCCGATGTCACATGGCTCTGAATTTCTGATGCTAAACCCTTGAGATACAACTCAATGCGCTTGATTGGAGGGTCCACCATGGTTGGACACAAGATGGCCAGCTCGTTTGACCGTTTCGTATAAGCTTCAATTTCCGACCCTATCATTTTCAGATGATAGAGCTCCACCTCCAACTTGTGGATATCATCACGTGTGCAGTATTCTCGCGTGATCAGTTCCTTGAAATCGTTCCAAGGGGTGGCGTTAGCAGCTGCCAACCCTAAAATCTGAACTTGCGCGTTCCACCAAGTCAGCGCAATTCCTTCTAGAGTACCAGTGGCGTACTTCACCCTGCGAGCCTCAGGGCATTCACACATTTCAAACACCGACTCGAGCTTCTCAAACCAATGGAGGAGTCCGACTGCTCCTCTAGTGCCACTGAACGTGCTTGGACGACAGTCCATGAAATTCTTAAAAGTGCAAACAGGTTGCTGAGCGTGTTGACCTATTGTATACGAATAGGACAAAGTTAAACACAAGACTTGGTCTAGAAGTGTAGGATCTAAAGAATCTTAGTGTGAGTTACGACTGTAGGATATACCTCCTGCCTGTGCGGCTGCAAGTGCCGCAGCAACTTGTTCGTTAATGAGAGCCGTCAACTGGGCTTGAGTCATGTTAATACGTCCAGACATGATCTTCATAGCAAAGGTAACATAAGTGAGAGAGGTTCGCGCAAAGTGCGATGACAGAAAAGAGTAAGCACACAAGTGTTCTCAAGCAATAGTGGTTTTGTGTATCTAAGCATACCCTGAGCAAAGTTCTATGTAATATAGCAAGTAGGCAATAAAACATATACCATATTACCTAGTATGTTGAGTCTTGCATGTGGAGCGAGGCGTCGTTGTGGATCGTTGAGCACTGTACTGGTTATAGTCTGGTTTTAATAAAAACGTTTTCCCCTTATTAAAACCAAGTTCTCTATAACCAATGGCTCTGATACCAATCTGTCACACCCCCAAAATCCACCCGCGGAGTACCACCGCTTGGAGGCGTGACATGACCAGGATCAAGCCACCAATCATATTGAACATAAGAGTAAATAGTAAATGTCATTCATCAATATGAAAGGTGTTTTCAAAACCAAACATAATCAATTGTGTAGCGGAAGCATTAATGTAAAAATCCAATTTAAGTATCACGTTCTCATAATGTAAATGTTTAACATGGAACTCAACAGTCCATGTGCCCACAACGATCGCGCCTCCCGTGCAAGCTCCATGTACCTATGGTCCTGCAAGGCATGTAACAGAGAGTCAACAACTAGTTGAGCGAGTTCACAGTAAGTAAGTTCGTAATAGTAAGTTCATTTCGTAACATGCGGCTCTACTAGGCCGATAGTATGTTCTATTGGTGGGGGCTTCCCATATTTGTATATACACTAGACTATTTGTAACCATAAGTGTTCTTCTTAACCCGAGAACAGTAGTACGTACAAGGTATACGTAGGTTTTACGTAAGTGCCCTTCTTTACCCGAGGACAGTGGTACGCGTGGGGTTTACGTAGGTTTTACGTAAGTGTCATTCCTAACCCGGAAGACAGTAGCATGTGTGAGTTTACGTAGGTTTTACGTAAGTGTCCCTCGAAACCTGAGGACAGTGGTAAATACTTGTTTACGTAGGTTTTACGTAAGTGCCCTGCTTAACCCGAGGACGATGGTACATAGTCTAGTAGCCGTGTAAGTACGAGTAATTGTTCAATCCCATCATTCAACCCATTCCCAATCCCTGGGAATCCCATGCCTTGGTAAGAGTGTGAACTCACCTTAGTTTGCTCGGCAGATACACGAAAAAGGTCACTTGAACTAAGAGTGGTCAACCACGTCCTAACAGGGTTACCATACAAGTCAGGTCTAGGTTCAAGTAATTCACGTATGATACGTATAAGCTAACAGGTTACAAGCACCTAATTCATGTTAACACATTAACAGTCATAATGTATTCAGGTTGTGCGATTAAGAGATTTTGCTCGCACAAGTCTAGTGGCCTTGTGCGAGTCATCCGTTGGAGCCTAATAATACCCGGCCCAATATCAAGAAACCCAAACAAAACTATAAACATAATCACGATCCAAATAACATGTCTTGTGCGACCCGTTTGAGCTTGTGCGACTGAGTTATCCTTGTGCGATCCGAATAACTTGTGCGACTGGGTTTGGGCCATTCGGTCCAATAACACGTCAAGTTCAAACAGTGTGTGTGTGGCCCAAGATCTTGTGCGATCGGCACGATCTTGTACGATCCACCGATCTTGTGCGATCATGCATAAATAACAGTACTAGGTGCCTTATGTGTTTGTACCCTGTCTTGTGCGATGCACTTGTGCGATCAGATCAGGTCTTATGTGACCTGATCTTGTGCGACCGAGAGGGACTTGTGCGATTAAACTTATCATACGGAAGTTATGGAAATCAGTAATGTAATCCCTTAAATCATGCAATCAGTTACAACATTCAATGGTTTTCAACTTTGTTATCAATTAACACAATCACAGATTATAACCAGTCCTTTAATCGATCAAACAAAGGTTTTTAACATCTAATACGTATGAACCCTAAATATAATCAAAACATAAACATCAATCGCAATCATTAACATGGCTCATGATCCTAACATCATAACCATCATCCTAATCGTATATCACAGCCGATTATTTGCAATTGATTATAGATCATTAACAACATCACACGATTAACAATTATTGATCAAAATCCTTTACATGTGAGCCGAATATCAATACTAACCATCAACATTCATAATCAATAATATATCATTCGCAAGTCATTGCATGAGAACATCTAAATCACGGTATCAATTAACAAGGCAATAACTATGAAACACTAACCGAATTGAAGGTAGAAGAGGGTGATCCGAATCAAGAAGCTCCGATGGAGAGGGTGTATTTGCCGTCGAGTTGAGAGGAGAGAAAGAGCTAGGGTTTGTGTGTGTAAAGTGTTTTGCAACTAATGAGGAGTATACCCCTACCTCCTAGTGTTATGCGTGCAATTGAAGTGGGCCGAACCCTCACTTGGGCTGTCCATTGGCTCCGAATACAAGAGTGTAGCCCAAATGACTTATGCGATCGGGTGAGTGTTGTGCGGTTTGGGCTCGTTTAATACAAACATAATCATTCATTAAATAAGCATATCAAATAATTACACCAAGTTCACATACGTTACATTAAGCACATGTATAAATTCGGAAATACGAGTTGTCACAATTATAATGGTTCTTATGCTGTTAAAGGTGAAAGGCTAATCAAATATCCAGAGATAGTCAAGAAATTGGCAGACTCTTTTGCTTCTTTTAGTTTGACACGGGTACCCATGGAAGAAAATGCAGAAGCTGATGCTTTAGTCAACCTTGGATCATCATTGAAGATTCCAAAGGATGTGAAAATACTTATCATCCATGTTCTAACTCCTGCTATTGAGGATAATATAGCTATGGAGATAGTGGAGGATTCTGCGATTGTACCTAGTGATGATGCACAATCAAATTCAGGATCCTGGATCCTTCCAATCCTAAGATATATACAACATGGAGAGATTCCTACTGGAGAAAATCCTAGAGCTTTCAAAGTCAAGGTATCTCAATTTACAATACTAAATAACATCTTATATAAATGGTCTCTTGCAGGTCCATACTTAAGGTGCATTGATGATCCAAAAATTCAAGAAGTTTTAAAGGATTTTCATGAAGGAGATTGTGGGAACCACACTAGGGGAAGAGCACTATTTTCAAGGATCCTTAGAATAGAATATTATTGGCCTACCATGAAGAAGGATGCTGTGGAATATGCAAAGAAATGTGATGCTTGTCAGAGACATAGCAATATCCTTCATCAACCAGCGGAGCCTCTGCATCCTGTATCCTCTTCTTAGCCATTCATGAGATGGGGAATGGATATAGTAATCAAGCTTCCCAAGGCACCAGGAGGGAAAGTATTTATGCTAGCCATGACAAACTACTTCTCTAAATGGATAGAAGCAGAAGCTTTTGCTCAAGTCAGAGAATAGAAAGTTATATCCTTCATTAAGCGAAACATTATTACTAGATTTGGAGTTCCTTTTGAAATTATTTGCGATAATGGATCCCAATTTATTGGGAGTAGAACTACTAACTTTTGTGACAGATGGCCAGTTATCAACAAAGAGTAGCTGGCGATTGTCAGCTCCCGAGGTTTTATGCCGGCGATCTAGAGTGATCAAGGGCTTTCCTCGTACATCTCGTGTCACCCTTTACTTTTTTGCTCATTTTTTGATTGTTGATATAGCTCGATATCCTGAGCCATATCCTGAAAACTGCTTTTGTAAACGATATAATCAGAATATTTTCAACACACATTGTTAGCACACTACCTCACTTAACTAATTTGATCACTAAATTGCTTAGGTAATTTTTTACCAAAACAATTTGGCGCCCACCGTGGGGCAAGTGGTGCTATTTCTACTAAAAGCTTTCTTAAAATCACTACTTGGTTTTCTATTTACAAAACTTTTTGCACAACTATTTTCAATGGCCTCAAAATTAAACATGAGCTCTTCTACCATGTCTGCTACAACCTCTGCAACAATCGGCTCGGTGCTTCCACCACCTCCAAGGACGTAAGCTTCTTCTTAGCCTCAAGCTCCAAGGAGGACTGAAACTCAAACAACTCAGGATATTGTGCCTACTCAGAATATCCATGGATCTGCTGCCTCAGGGAGAACTTCTATTATGGCTTCTAATGATGAAATTCTAACTTTGTTTGGTAGTATACAGGATCAGATGAAGCAACAACAGGAAACCAACCAAATGCTGATAAGAGAGATACAACTCTTGAAGTCTAGCTCAAGCAGGCCTGCTGAGGATACTGTCACTCCCTTGCAGCCCAGAGCATTGAACTTCAGTTCGGCAGTATATACCGAGGATAACAGGGGCAATATTGTACCTAGTCATTCCCAGAGTTATACTCTTGAGATACCCTCACCGGTCAGGATAAGTTCGGGATATGCTCCAGGATATGGCCAGAATCCTCAGGCTGTTACGTGTCTAATAATACTAATACTCTTGCTGCTAACGGTGTTGGATCTTTGCAGGATACAGGTGTGACGTCGGCACTCTCTAGGGAGCTTCAGAAGTTGAAGGATATGATATCCAGCGTACCTGGGGTGGTCCAGCCAATTCCAGAAGTATCCCAAGATAGCCACTGGATATCCCGGTTTACATATCCTATTTGCGATGCTGAATCCCGAAAAGATTTCAAACTCCCAACATGAAGCTCTATGACGGAACCACGGATCCTGAAGAGCATATTGCTCAGTACAGGGAAAGAATGGAAATTAACCCTATTCCTCCAGATCTCAAGGAAGCATGCCTCTGCAAGGGTTTTGGCTCTACTCTAACAGGATCAGCCTTAAAATGGCTCTCAAATGTCCCATCTCACTCAATTACATCATTTGCTCACTTAGTTAATTTGTTTAACAGTCAATTTTCTTGCAGTCGGAGTTTTGAAAAACTGACCAGTGGTCTCTACAGGATAACTTAAGGTCCCCAAGAATCCTAAGGGATTATGTGAACAAGTTTAGCAGGGAATCTCTGGATATCCCACATCTTGAAGTTGCAACAGCTGTGCAGGCATTCAAAATGGGGTTGCAAAAGGATTCCCAATTTTATCAGGATCTTGTAATAAATCCTTGTAGGAGCCTGGATGAAGCTCGAAACAGGGCTTTGAGATATATTCGACTGGAAGATGATAAAAAGATGCAAGAGAGGATGAATTCATCCTCAACCTATGAATCAACTAACATGAAGTCAGAATCCTCATACAAACCATATCGCTCTAAGCCATATGGCAGGAATGACAGCAAAAAAGTGAATGCTGTTGAAGATGAGGATCCCGAGGAGTATCCTGAATTGTCAGAATATTGTTTTTCTGTTAATATACCTGAACTAATGTATGCTATGTAGGGTTTAGGAGATAAAGCGAGGTGGCCTAGGAAGAACCAACAAAAAGCCGATTGGAAGGATAAATCCAAATGGTGTGCTTTCCATGAGGATTTTGGACATGTTACGGAAGATTGCATAGCCCTGAGGAGGGAAACAAGCTACCTGCTAAGCAAAGGATATCTGAAGGATCTTCTGGGCAGAAAGAAGAATAAGGGTCAGGATACTGAGAAGGATCCTGAACGAGCAGCATCACCTCCTGCGGACGCCAAGATAATTAACTTTATTTCAGGATGATTCGACATTTGTGGAACCTCTTATTCTGCAGCAAAAAGACATGCGAATGAGGCTAAGGCAGAACGAGGAGACAAGCCAACCAGGATGACAACTCTCACAACTGATAAAGTGATAACGTTTAATAGTGATGATAGGATACTGGTGGATAATGGTAGCTCCGTCAACATTATTCAACTAGAAACGCTAAAAAGGATGAATATCTCCCTGATGGAGATTACTTCAAAATCCACTGTACTTGTCGGGTTCAGTGGAGAGGCCAAGAATACTGTGGGAGAAATAAAGCTTCCAGTATATGTTGAGGGGGTGAATTCAATGCAATGTTTCTGTGTTATGAACTCATTATCCTGCTACAATATTATATTGGGCAGACCATGGATCCATGACATGAAGGCTGTCCCATCAACTTATCATCAGTGTACCAAGATTCCTACCCCTTGGGGGGTTGTCAAGGTGGAAAGTGATCAACAAGAGGCAAAAGAATGTTATTCTTCCTCAATGAAGTCTTCAACAAAGTCTAAAGCAGGATAGCAATTAAAGATACGAGCCCAGGATATCATGGAGGCCTCAGAGCAAGATGTTAAGAAAATTATCCTGGATCGGGCTAATCTAGATATCTCGGTGCTCGTAGGAGCCAATATCCCTCGGGATATTGAAAGTCAATTAACGAACTTTTTGAATTGCAGGATGTCTACATTCGCATGGAAGCATGAGGATATGACAGGTATTTCTAAGGATATTATAACTCACAAGCTTGGAATTAACAGGTCTTTCAAGCCTGTCCAGCAAAAGAGAAGGAAGTTTGCTCCAGAACAAAACACAATTATTCAGGAAGAGGTTGAAAGATTATTGAAGTACAAGATGATCAGGGAAGTCAAATTTCCCAAGTGGCTAGCAAATGTGGTCATGGTTTAAAAGAAGAATGGGAAATGGAGAGCTTGTGTAGATTACACAGACTTGAACAAAGCATGTCCTAAAGATCCATTCCCTCTGCCTTATATAGACTCGATGGTGGATGCAACTGCCGGTCATGAAATGCTAACCTTTATGGATGCATCCTCAGGATTCCAGCAGATCCAAATGGAACCTTCGGACCAGGAGGATACTGGTTTCATGACACCAATAGGTATTTATTGTTATACTGCTATGCCTTTTGGTCTGAAAAATGCAGGTGCAACATACCAGAGATTGGTGAACATGATGTTTAAAGACAAACTGGGGGACACCATGGAGGTATACATTGATGATATGGTGGTAAAATCCAAGAAGGCTGAGGATCATCTCCGGGATATTAAAGGAGCATTTGATATCCTGGACCAGTACAATATGAAACTAAATTCTGCCAAGTGCCATTTTGGAGTGGGGGCAGGAAAGTTTTTAGGATACATGGTGGCTAAAAGGGGGATAGAAGCAAACCCGGAACAGATCAAAGCTATCCTATATATCAAGTCACCATCCAACATGAAAGATGTGCAAAGATTAACAGGACGAGTAGCGGCATTAAACAGGTTTATATCAAGATCCTCAGAGAAATGCAAGGAATTCTACGATATCCTGAAGAAAAATAAAAAATTTGAATGGGGAGAGAAGCATGAAGCAGCCCTACAGGAATTGAAGCAGTATCTTTCAACTGTACCTCTATTGATGAAGCCCGAGGATGGTGAACCATTATCCCTGTATCTTGTAGTATCAGGGAATGCAGTAAGTGCTGTCCTGGTAAAGGATCACGAAGGTCAGCAGTATCCTGTCTATTATGTTACTAAAAGTTTATTAGATGCTGAAACTAGATATTCACACTTAGATAAATTGATATTAGCCCTAGTTATGGCATCGACTAAGCTTAGACATTATTTTGAGACACATAGGATTCATGTTAAAACTAATTACCCTGTTAAAATGTGCTTAGGAAACCTGAAATGTCGGATAGAATGGCTAAGTGGTCAGTAAAATTAAGTGCCTATGATCTAGTATATGAACCTAGAAATGCTATAAAGTTTCAGGCTCTAGCAGACTTTGTGGCTGATTTCAGTAGTGATATTCAAAATGAAGTAGACTTAGAAGTACAACAACTAGGAGAAACCTTAGAATCCTGGACATTATATACTGATGGTGTTAGGGCTGGACTTTTATTATACGTGATCCTTATAAGTGATCCTAACCAGTGATCCTTGTTCCTTTGGCAGACAGTGATCCTCAGGAGGACTTCAGGATCAGGATCATGGGACATTATAGTGATCCTTATATTAACGGCTACTTCCGCTCAATACAATATTGTTTTGCAGGAACATCTAGCAGGATATGCTCTAGACATCATGATCCAGGGACGCGTCTTCACAAATATGGCAAGAGCTTAATCGAAGAAAGACGTTGCACAGGATATGGAAACTAGGCTTGATTTATGGGCGGCTATTTAGGCTAGATTGTATCTCATTTCTAAAGGGGTAATGAGCTGAATAATAGTTTAGCTACCTAAAATAGGTCACCTACACATGTATAAATACCACTCTTCCTCATTCGGAAGGACACACGACATACAACGCAACTCTCACACACTTAGACACCAAAAGCGATAGTGATCCTTGTACTCAGCTCATTATCATCCAAAGTTGTAATCATATTTTTGTTATATTGAAGTTGGTGATCGGTAGTTGCCATCACCCGAGGTTTTTTATGCCGGAGATCATTCATTGATCAAGGGCTTTTTCCTCGTATAAATCATTGTGTCTTTGCATCTTTATCACAGAAGTGATCCTTTACTTTCATAATTAACCAAGCATCATACCCCGTTTTCATAAAGTTTGGTTACATTATCCTTGTGTGATTTTTGACCAAAACAGTTTGGCGCCCACCGTGGGGCAATTGGTGCTTCATTCATAAGAAAATCTTTTTATTCGAAATCATTTCAAAGAGTTACATGGCTTCATCATTGAAGAACACGTCCACGGCGATGTCTGCAGTCACCTCATCACAGATCACTTTGCCTCCTCCACCTGCAGGATCTCAGAAAAATACTGAGAAAAGATCAACTCCCACTTTCTCTAAACCTTTATCTTCTTCTGCTATGAATTCTTCTATTCCCAGTACTAGTGATGTATTTGCTTTAATTTTGCAGATGAAGGATCGTATGCAGCGACAGGATGAGACTAATGACAGGATCCTCAGGGAAATTGGAGACCTCAAAAGACAAAAGAAAGCGGCAGAGGATCATTCCCCACTGATGCCCAAATCCTTGAGTTTCGATACTCCAATGATCACTTCCCAGCCATCAGGGATCCCCGACGTGCAAATCATAGGGGACTCAAGAGGATCACGTCTCAACTCGGCAGCAATGACTCAGACATCAGATTCACATTTTCAGCCAATAGGATCCTATCCTCAATACATGGGATCCTTCATGAATCCGGGAGCCTATCCGGGGGCACAGCAGCTTCAAGGATCCTATTTTGTCCCAGGAACATCCCAGGTTCAAGGATCCTCCTTTGTTCCAGGATCATCCCAGGTTCAAGGATCCTCCTTTGTTCCAGGATCATCTCAGATACCAGGATCCTTCCCGATGCCAGGATCCTTAAGAAGTTTGCAAACAGGAAATCCGGAAGTCCATCAAGGGGACTTCATTCCAATGCAAACCATAGCCTCCACTGGTCCCTCCATTGTCCCTGAATCCCAGCAACCTGGATTCACAACCACTGTTCCTAATTTGAACCCAATGGGAGGTAACACTTTAAATAATTATCCTACCACTAACCATGGATTCATGCAGGATACAGGTACCAATCATGCTATGGCCAGGGAATTACAGAAACTAAAGGACATGATCTCAAGCGTTCCAGGGGTAGTCAAGCCTATCCCAGAGATTGCAGATGGAAGCCACAAGGTATCTCGCTTTGCACCACCAATTTGTGATGCAGAGGTACCCAAAAGGTTCCATATCCCTACCATGAAGCTGTATGATGGTACAACGGATCCAGAGGAGCATATAGCACAATACAGGGAGAGGATGGAGATCAATCCTATCCCAGAAAAATTGAAGGAAGCATGCCTATGTAAAGGATTTGGATCCACTCTTACAGGATCAGCTCTTAAATGGCTGCTAAGTCTTCCCCCCTACTCTATTACTTCATTTGCTAATTTAGTTAATTTATTCAATAACCAATTCTCTTGTAGCAGAAAATTTGAAAAATTAACTAGTGATTTGTACAGGATAACCCAAAATCATAATGAATCATTAAGGGATTATATAACTAAATTTAGTAAAGAATCCTTGGACATTCCCAACTTGGATATGGCTACGGCTGTTGAAGCCTTCAAAATGGGACTGCTTAAGGATTCATTATTCTATGATGATCTTGTTATGACACCGTGCAGGAATCTAGATGAAGTAAGAACTCGAGCACTCAGGTTCATCCGGCTAGAGGATGACAAGAGGATCCAGGAGAGACAAGTAGGATCCTCAAAACAAGATAAGCAAGGATCCTCCTTCAAGAGCAACAAGTTCAAATCCTACCATAGAAATGAGAACAAGAATGTGCATGCTGTTGACCAAGAAGAGGATGATGAAGAATATCCTCCAATCTCATAATATTGTTTTTCCGTTGATAATCATGAACTAATCCTTGCAATGCAGAATCTAGGTGAAAAAGCTAGGTGGCTCAGGAAGAATGATAAACCATCCGGGACTAAAGACAAGTCCAAATGGTGTGCATACCATGAGGATTTCGGGCATCTAACTGAAGATTGCATAGCCTTAAGAAGAGAAATTGGATACCTGCTAAGCAAGGGGCATCTAAAAGAATTGTTAGGGAGAAAAAAGCAAAGGACCCAGGATCCTGAAAGGATCCCTGAAAAGGCTCCAGCACCTCCGGCAAACGCACAAGTGATCAACTTTATATCCGGAGGATCAGACATCTGTGGTACATCCTTTTCAGCGGCCAAAAGACATGCAAAAGAATCAAAAATGGATAATGGAGAAAGGCCTATTAGAACCTCAAGTGTCTCTGAAGGGAAGATGATAACATTTGATGAGGATGATCGCATTAACATTCAGGATCCTCACCATGATAGTTTAGTTATCACTCTCTTTATCTCTAACCATTTTGTCCGCAGGATCCTTATTGATGGAGGGAGCTCAGTGAACATTATCCAGCTTGATGTCCTGAAGAAGATGGGAATCCCAGAATCAGACATCACACCGAGATCCTCCGTGCTTGTAGGATTCAGTGGGGAAACAAAGAAAACTCTGGGGGACATCAAACTCCCAATCTACGTGGAAGGATTACATAATTACCAAAAATTTTGTGTTATTGACTGTTTGTCTTGTTACAACGTTATCCTTGGCAGGCCTTGGATACATGACATGAAAGCAGTTCCATCTACCTACCATCAATGTGTGAAGCTCCCTAGCCCATGGGGGATAATCAAGATCGACAGTGATCAGCAGGAGGCTAAGGATTGTTATACCTCATCCATGAAGCCAACCTCGAAGCCAAGGGAGCAATAGCAATTACAGTATCCTCCGAGGAATGTCTTGGAGGCAAGGGAACAAGATGTGGACGAAATCCTCTTGGATCCTAGTGATCCTGAATCAAAAATCTATATTGGATCAGGGATCCTTGGCAAGATGAAAGAAGACATGATATCCTTCCTCAAAAGAAGAAAATCTACCTTTGCTTGGAAACATGAAGATATGACAGGTATATCTAAGGATATTATTACTCACAAACTTGGCATTGACAGGTCTATCAAACCAATCCATCAAAAAAGGAGGAAGTTTGCACCAGAAAGGAATGCCATTATCCAAGAAGAAGTAGAGAGACTACTTCGAGCAGGTATGATCAGAGAGGTAAAGTATCCAAAATGGTTAGCCAATGTGGTTGTTGTCCAAAAGAAAAACGGAAAGTGGAGAGTATGTGTCGATTTCACTGATTTGAATAAGGCATGTCCCAAGGATCCTTTCCCATTACCCCACATTGACTCCATGGTGGATGCAACAGCGGGGCATGAACTGTTAACCTTTATGGATGCATCATCTGGATTCCAACAAATTCAGATGGAACCATCTGACCAAGAGGATACAGCCTTTATGACCCCAACCGGTTTATATTGTTATATTGCCATGCCTTTTGGACTAAGAAATGCAGGTGCAACATATCAAAGGCTGGTAAATATGATGTTCAAAGATCAAATCGGAAAAACTATGGAGGTGTACATAGATGATATGGTGGTCAAGTCAATGAAAGCTGAGGATCACCTAAGGGACTTGGAAGAAGCATTCGATATCCTTGATAATTACAACATGAAACTTAATCCTTAAAAATGCCATTTTGGTGTTAAGGCAGGAAAGTTCTTAGGATACATGGTAACCCAGAGGGGCATTGAAGCAAGCCCGGAACAAATCAAAGCATTAATAAATATCAAATCTCCTGCCAATGCCAAGGATGTTCAAAGACTGACAGGCAGGATAGCAGCGTTGAACAGGTTCATATCGAAATCCTCAGAAAAATGCAAAGAATTCTACGATATCCTAAGGAAGAATAAGAAGTTTGAATGGACTGAGAAACATGAGAACGCTTTACAAGCCCTTAAAGAATATATGTCCTCAGCACCAGCATTAGCAAAACCGGAAAAAGGAGATGTGTTATCCTTACACCTGGCGGTATCCTCAACCGCTGTAAGTGCAGTCCTTGTCAAGGATCATGAAGGTACACAATATCCTATCTACTATGTAAGTAAAAGTTTGCTTGATGCAGAATCCAGGTACTCACACCTCGAAAAACTTATTCTTACATTAATCATGGCATCCACTAAGTTAAGGCATTATTTTGAAACCCATACTATTGTTGTTAAAACTAATTTCCCAATTAAGAATGTCCTCAGGAAACCGGAGATGTCAGGGAGGATGGCTAAGTGGGCAGTGAAGCTTAGTGCCCATGATATAAGATATGAACCAAGAACAGCCATTAAATCTCAAGCACTAGCTGACTTTGTGGCTGATTTCAGTAGTGATCTACAAAAAGAAGCGGAATTGGAGGTCCAGCAGCTGGATGAGACCAAGGATCCTTGGATACTACACACTGACGGATCCTCAAATATCAAAGGCACAGGGCTAGGGATCCTACTAAAATCGCCACAGGGGGACATAATACCCCACTCCATAGCCTGTGAGTTCCAAGCAACTAACAATGAGGCTGAGTATGAAGCCTTAATTGCTGGCTTACAGATTGCTAAGGATATGGGGGTAAAATATCTCGAAGTATATGTAGACTCATTATTGATCACCAATCACTTTAATGGATCCTATGCTGTTAAAGGTGAAAAACTAACCAAATATTTAGAGATAGTCAAAGAATTGGCACTCTCTTTTGTTTCTTTTAGCTTAACACAGGTACCAAGGGAGGATAACACGGAAGCTGATGCATTGGCCAACCTAGGATCATCCTTAAAAATTCCAGAAGACATAAGTATCCCTATCATCCATATCCTGGCTCCTGCTATTGAAAATCAAGTGGCCATGGAAATAGAAGAGGATATTGCAGTAATCCCTAGTGAAGAAGCTCAATCTTATTTCAGGATCATGGATCCCACCAATCATGAAATACTTGCAAAACGGAGAGATTCCAATGGGAGAAAATCCTAGAGCTTTCAGGATCAAGGTATCTCAATTTACAATCTTGAATAATGTGCTGTATAAACGATCCCTTGCAGGACCATATTTAAGATGTATTGAGGATCCTGAAATTGAAGAAGTGTTGAGGGACTTCCATGAAGGAGATTGTGGAAACCACACTGGGGGCAGGGCATTATTCTCAAGGATCCTTAGAACAGGATACTACTGGCCAACCATGAAAAGGGATGCTGTAGAGTATGCTAAGAAGTGTGATCCTTGCCAAAGACATAGCAATATCCTCCATCAGCCAGCTGAATTTTTACACCCAATACCATCCTCTTGGCCATTCATGAGATGGGGAATGGATATAGTTGGCAAGCTTCCTAAAGCACCTGGTGGAAAAGTATTTATGCTTGCCATGACTGACTATTTTTCCAAGTGGATAGAAGCTGAAGCTTTTGCTCAAGTCAGAGAAAAAGAAGTTATATCCTTTATCAAAAGAAACATTATAACCAGATTTGGCATTCCCTCTGAAATTGTATGTGATAATGGTTCTCAATTCATTGGAAGCAGAACCACTAACTTTTGTGACAGTTGGGGAATCAAGATGATAACATCAACACCTGTTCACCCACAAGCCAATGGTCAAGCAGAATCATCCAACAAGATCATCATCAACAATCTGAAGAAGAAGCTAGGATCCAAGAAGGGAAAATGGGCAGAGGAGTTACCTTATGTGCTATGGGCTGATAGGACAACTCCCAAGAATGCCACAGGTCAAACACCTTTCTCTTTAGTATTTGGGGCAGAAGCAGTGATCCCAACAGAGATGGTGATCCCAACTGCTAGAACAATTGCTCGTGATCCTGAAGAAAATGCTGCAATCCTAGCTCAGGATTTGGATACTATTGAGGAAATCAGGGATCTAGCTAGAATAAGGATGGCAAGCTACCAACAAAGAATGGCTGGTACCTACAACAAAAATGTCAGGATAAGGAAGTTCCAAGTCGGAGATATGGTGTTGAGAAAAGCATTTCAAAATACTATCAATCCTGCTGACGGGAAGCTAGCACCAAAATGGGAAGGTCCCTACTTGATTGAAGCTGAAGCAGGAAAGGGGGCATACAGGTTGCTAACCATGGAAGGAAACTTGTTACCAAGAGCCTGGAATGCTGTTCACTTAAAGAAATATTTCATGTGAACATGATCCTTCATGCATGTGATCCTTACATTGAAGTATCCTTGAAGGATCCCAGAGATATCAGTGATCCTTACTCTGGTAATATGCTTATCCTAAAACTATTGCATTTTCTTACTTTTTACCTAAGGATAAGGATCATGTATCCTTCATCCTCTACTCACAAACCATTTGAGTTATGATAGTTCAGGTATCTTCAGCAAATCGTCAAAGATCTCCAAAAGCACCACAGATCCTTGGGTCCAACCCCAGTTATCCTTGGGATTATCCCCAGTTTCCGCCAGCAGCGCACGATGATCCTGGTATAGTTCACGTCTTTGGGACCAGTACCCACTTTCGGGGCTGACAACCTCATCGTACTGGCTATATTTAGGATCCTACGTATAATGGTAGACGTACCATACATCCGTTCCTAAGGTTTCTAACGTTTTCACGTTAGCTAAGGTTTTGACATTTTCATGTCACTAAGTTTGGATAGTCGCCAGAAAAGGGCCATACTCCAGTTTACATACGATCCTTTGGGCTTGTCCCCAGTTATCCTTTGGGCTTGTCCCCAGTGATCCTCCGGGATCATCCCCAGCTATCCTTTGGGCATGTCCCCAGTTACTAGTTTATCTTTTACATTGGCTTAGTCCCAAGTTATATCTCACTTTTCAGGTTTTGGAAGTCTAAACATATAAGGATCCTTAATCCTTATTAACTATCAAAGTCTTATCTATAATTGTCTTGATTGAAGGTTAGGATCCTAACTTGGATCCTCAGGTATGATCCTTGACTATATTGGTTATACTAACCGACCCTTTTACTTTGACAACCAAACTTATGATCCTTGGACCAAAACATTTTGAATATTTTCAATATGAGGATATTTGATCTAGGATCATATCCTAAGTTTATTAAACACATTTTTGTTACTTTAACAAATATAGCAATTGAGGAATAAGAGGATAATCAAAGGATAACAACACAAGATAAGCCAGAAAGATTAAAGTTATATTATTAACAAAAAGGATCTTTAACCCTTTCAAAAAGTTGTCAAAATTACCAACCCACATTTCTACCAGCAAAACGTGGCCCGTCCACATGGGTTGGCAAAGGGTGTCCATTGTCTATGCGGTCTTAGCATTTTGCAGGAACTAAAAAGCGGCTGGATCACAAAGGCTTCATCCCCCAAACAGAGGATCCCTCCACCTTTTGTAATCCTACCTATTGTTCAAAGGATCCAGGATCCTTAACCCTAAAAACTATTGTTCGAAGATTACAGACCATAATTGTTTCAAACACCACAAACTACTATCAAAAAATTGGGCTCCGGCTATGTCTAGAAGTTTCCATCATTGCCCAATCTCGCAGCTCAAATCTTCGCTGCACCATCACCACCAGCTCCACTTGCCTCCCCCTGATCCTTGCCGGCATCTCCACCTTCAAGCATAGGGATATCCTCAACATCATCGTCATCCTCCAACTCTGCTAGCCTTGCCTTCCAGCCTTCAATATCCCATGTGCTCTTATCAAAGGAAGGATCCTGAGCCTCCGTGGCCATCTGCAGTTGTATCTTGTACATAGCTATCGCGGCAGAGACTTTAGCGTCCTGAGTAATGTCATGCTTCTCATAATCGAACTTGATCAATGCTTTGACAGCCTCATCCTTAACAGCCCGGATCTCCTTCTCAAGATCAGTGATCTTGAGATCCTTCAGCACACCCCTTTCATGAAGGTCGGCAATCTGGCGATCCTGATCTTCAACGTGGCTAACATAAGATTCTATTTCAGTAAGTTTCTGCAAAAACAACAGGATATAACGTCAGACACGGGTGATCCTCAAAAACCATCAAGATAACCAACAGGGGCAGTGATCCTAACCTCGTTGACAGAATCAAGAAACTGCTGGCGAATCAGGGGAAATCCTTGAAGATCCTCAGAAACCTTCCTCTTCTTTCCCTTACCCCTAATGGGTAATTTAGGGGCTGAAGCAGAAGGACTAGCAACAGAAGTCTTCTTCTTTGAAGACGTGACATTGGCAAGATCACTTATCCCAAATTTGGAGGCGGATTTAGCAGACCTGGCAGACTTTCCAGCACCTACATAATCAAAAAAACAAGATAAGTTCCTTTACTAATTGAACAACTTTACATATAACTCATTTCCTATAAGGATACTTACTTGACATTGTGGCAGATGCAGAGGATATCTCTTGAGAATCTTGGATAGTGATTTGGAAGCTTCTAACTTCAGGATCAAGCTTTTTAAAAGCTAACACTCTCTCTTTTGCAGCGGGGGTTAATTTCAGATGAGCAATGGAAATAGCTGCATAAAAGACAAAGGAAAAAAGACATCAGTGATCCTCATCATATGAGACAGGACTGATAGTGATCCTTCGAGGATCCTCTACCCTACCATGAGTGGCCCATTCCTTGGGCAGATCCTTCCCATCCGGGATGGAATCCCTCTTAACAAAGAAAAACCGACGTTTCCAGTTTGTATCATTCTTGGTAACTTTGAAGATTGGGTGATCCTCCCCAGCTTTCCGTTTCAACAAATACCGGTGAGAACCGAAGGTGGTGAGATCGTAAAACTCAGCTAACTCCGCCATCCCCAGATCAATCCCTTCCTGCTCGATGATCCTCTCGAAGGTATAAAGAACCCTCCAGATCATCGGCATAGCTTGGATGTAAGAGATGCCAGTTAAGGAAAAGAAAGACTGGGTAAAGTCTGGAAAAGGATACGAGTACCCTATAGCAAACGGGGTAGCAGGAAAAGCCACCCAAACATCCGAGACAAAGTCGCTCAAAGCAGTAGGATCAAAGGATTTAAAAACGACATTCGCCGGAAAGCAATGACGAATTTTGTCTACGTGAGCATCACTAAAGCAACACCTCTCCGTAGGAGAATCCTTGATAATCCCCTGGCTTTTTAAGGGACTATCCTTCCTGGAATCCTTGTGCGGAGAATTCCGGAGCAACATGTTTGGGACAGAAACAAAGTAGAAACGGAAAACAGAGCAAAGAGAGTAGAGAGAAGAAAAAGAGAAGAGGAGAGTACCTGATCGATCTTCGGTGTAGAATATAAAGGGAGTGTATCTCGAATTTAAATACATACTGATCCTCACCCTATCTCCTATTTATAATCATGATCTGCAGGGATTGTCACATCTCTGACGTAATGATCACAACGGCTAGTCCGAGCATAACGGCTAGTTTCTTGGAGTCGCCCGTTAGAGATAAGATCGAAACAAAATATAACTCGTCTATTTACAATTAACTCCTTATATTTTGGGGGCAATTGTTAGGGCTGGACTTTTATTATACGTGATCCTTATAAGTGATCCTAACCAGTGATCCTTATTCCTTTGGCAGACAGTGATCCTCAGGAGGACTTCAGGATCAGGATCATGGGACATTATAGTGATCCTTATATTAACGGCTACTTCCGCTCAATACAATATTGTTTTGCAGGAACATCTAGCAGGATATGCTCTAGACATCATGATCCAGGGACGCGTCTTCACAAATATGGCAAGAGCTTAATCGAAGAAAGACGTTGCACAGGATATGGAAACTAGGCTTGATTTATGGGCGGCTATTTAGGCTAGATTGTATCTCATTTCTAAAGGGGTAATGAGCTGAATAATAGTTTAGCTACCTAAAATAGGTCACCTACACATGTATAAATACCACTCTTCCTCATTCGGAAGGACACACGACATACAACGCAACTCTCACACACTTAGACACCAAAAGCGATAGTGATCCTTGTACTCAGCTCATTATCATCCAAAGTTGTAATCATATTTTTGTTATATTGAAGTTGGTGATCGGTAGTTGCCATCACCCGAGGTTTTTTATGCCGGAGATCATTCATTGATCAAGGGCTTTTTCCTCGTATAAATCATTGTGTCTTTGCATCTTTATCACAGAAGTGATCCTTTACTTTCATAATTAACCAAGCATCATACCCCGTTTTCATAAAGTTTGGTTACATTATCCTTGTGTGATTTTTGACCAAAACAGATGGTGCATCTAATGTGAGAGGTGTAGGATTGGGTAT
The DNA here is from genome assembly GCF_002127325.2 of Helianthus annuus. Classification (NCBI taxonomy): domain Eukaryota; kingdom Viridiplantae; phylum Streptophyta; class Magnoliopsida; order Asterales; family Asteraceae; genus Helianthus; species Helianthus annuus. The sequence continues at coordinate 111,598,145 of NC_035433.2, read as the reverse complement.
ACTACTAAAATCGCCACAGGGGGACATATTACCTTAGGCTGTAAGATGTGAGTTTCCTGCCACTAATAATGAAGCAGAATATGAAGCTTTGATTGCAGGATTAGAGTTGGCCAGGAATATGAACGTTAAAAATCTGCAAGTATATGTTGATTCCTTGTTAATTACTAACCATTTTAATGGGTCCTACGCAGTCAAAGGTGAAAGGTTAATCGAGTATCTTGAAATTCTCAAAAAATTAGCAGGATATTTCGATGTTTTTACACTTGAACAGGTACCAAGAGAGGATAATGCTAAGGCAGATGCTTTGGCAAACTTGGGACCATCAGTCAGGATACCGGAAGGAACACAAATACCAATACTACATATCCTATATCCTGCACTGGATCTCTTCAAATCTCAGGATAAGGAAATAACAAGTATCCAGGATCCTGATGATGAGTATCCTAAGGAGGATCCTAAATCTTGGACGGCCCCACTCGTGAACTTTCTCAAAGAAGGACGCATTCCAAAGGACGAGAATCCTAAGGCTTTCAGGATGAAGGTATCTCGATTCACTATTATAAATGATGTTTTGTATAAGAAGTCTCTTGCAAGACCATACTTGAGGTGCTTTGAGGATCACGAAACTAAGGAAGTACTTCATGATATACACGAAGTAGATTGTGGCAACCATACTGGGGGCAGATCGTTATTCTCAAAGGTGTTAAGAACAAGATACTATTGGCTGACGATGAGGAAAGATGCTGCAGAATATGCTCGAAGATGTAATGCATGTTAAAGGCACAACAATATACTGCATCAGCCTGCTGAGCCACTATATCTATTGCTTCCCCTTGGCCATTCATGAAATGGGGTATGGACATAGTGGGAAAGTTACCAAAAGCTCCAGGAGGAAAAGTTTTTATGCTGGCAATGACAAATTATATCTCCAAATGGGTTGAAGCTGAGACATTTGTTCAAGTCAGAGACCAAGAAGTAGTATCCTTCATAAAGAGGAATATCATGACTAGATTTGGGGTACCAGCTGAGATAATTTGTGATAATGGCTCTCGGTTTATCAGTAAGAGGACTACCGATTTTTGCAAGAATTGGGGAATCAAGATGATCACATCCACTCCGGTACATCCTCAAGCAAATGGACAAGCAGAATCCTCGAACAAGATAATCGTCAACAATTTGAAGAAAAGACTAGGAGCTAAGAAAGGAAGATGGGAAGAAGAGTTACCCTTCATTTTATGGGCTGATAGGACAACAGTAAAAAGTGTGACGGGCAAACTCCATTTTCCTTAGTGTTTGGAGCAGAAACGGTGATCCCAACAGAGATGGTGATACCTACAGCAAGATCCAGCCTCCAGGATCCTAAGAAGAATCCTGAAGCTGCATGCCAAGAATTGGATACTGTCGATGAGACTAGGGATGCGGCAAAGTTAAGGATGGCAGTATACCAACAGAGGATATCTAGAGCATATAACAAAAACCTAAGGACTAGAAGGTTTCAAGTTGGAGATTGGGTATTAAGGAAAGCTTTTCAGAACACTACTAATCCTGCTAATGGAAAGTTAGCTCCAAAGTGGGAAGGACCTTATGAGATTGAATCGGAATCTGGGAAAGGAGCATACCGGCTTAACAGTATGGAGGGGGATATATTGCCAAGATCCTGGAATGCTATACACCTCAAAGCCTATATCAAGTGAGTTTAGAACTTAATTTCTAACTCAGGATGGTATGAATTCTATCTCTTTTAAATATAATTTTATTTTATTCCTATTGAACCCAATACTGACTTAAGCATCGGAGGGGTGTTAGCCAAGCTAACACCACCTTAGTCTAAGGTTGTTTTGCAGAATATGCTTCGGGATATAACTCAAGGATATATACTCAGGATGAATCGAAAGATTAGAGGATTGGCCCCTCTCTCATGTTTAAGGGATCTTGATCCCTTCACAGGTTTAAAGGTATTCACCTTTCTCTCCAATTGGGTTTAAACACCCCGCCTGGAGCGTAAGTTATCTAGGAATAGTTCAAGAGAGCGGGAGCAGTCCTTGTAAAAGTGGCTGACAATTTCGTTATTATTGGCTATATCCTGGATCCTAAAGGTATATGAGGATTGATCACCCTCTCTCACGAAAGGGTATTTTCATACTCTCTAAGGTTTAAAGGTTTTCACCTTTCTAAGTCTTGGAGTTTATACCCAGTGTACTTAGGGTTTATCCCCAGAATATTGAGGACCTATCTCCAGGATATTTAGGGTTTATCCCCTTTACTACTAAAGTTATATACAAGTGTAAGATCAGTTACGATTGATTCACAAAAATTCCTAAGTATTTAAAAAAACAACATAGGGGACATGCCTCCTAAGGCATTGTAAAAAGCTTAAAGGATCAAATTTGGACCTGGTTCAATAAGTCTTCCAGGCATTTTCGATGGGAAGGTTGCAAGAGGACTGAAGTTTAAGGATTGAGATATATTCTATCTTTGGTATGATCTCTCCTTTTTATCCTTTAAGAGCCTTATCTAAATTATCTAAGTTTTTGGAATAATGTTTGAAAAAAATCTTGATAGACTATTTACGACCAAAATATTAAGAGTATCCTGACCAGGATATATCCTCAGGATATTTGGTCAAAATATTTAAAATGTTATACTAAGATTAAAAGTTGGAACTATATTCAAATTAAACAACATATAACAAGATTTACAAAATAAGAATGGACAACAACAGATAAGGCTAAAAGATTAGTTTATTAACATAGCAAAAGATTGTGTTTTTGGCTTCATCTCAAACGGAGATCCATCCACCAAAAACACAATTAGTCTTAACCATATTTACTTAACAGTTGAAGGCTTCTTCTTGAAACTCAAGATCCCTCCACCTTCAACTGTTAAACTGTTCAAAATAAAGCATACTAATGATTGATGACCAAGGGCTTCGTCCTGAAACCCAAGATCCCTCCACCTTTGGCCATCAAATTATTCTAAGTGCAGGAAACTAAAATTGTTCAAAAGACAGGAAAGTAAATTGTTTAATAGTTACAGACCATCAAATTTAAAAAGTGGGCTCCGGCCTAGGCATCAATATTCATCATCGCCCACATCGCTGTTTTCAAGCAGCGGCATCTTCCACTAGGGCATCCCCTTCTCCCCCAGCATCCTGTCCAAGATCCGCTCCGGTATCCTTCATAGCATCGCCACCAGCATCAACCACCATCTCAACCGCCTTAGAAGGCACTTCAGCCGTATGCTTCACAGGGTTTTCCACAGGAGCACCACAAAGGTCCTTCAATTTCGTCTCCCAGGCCTCGACGGTCCAAGTTGGGCATTCAAAGCCTGCAATCTTGGCTTCATAAGCGATCTTCAACCGAGCCTGAAGGAGAGAGATAACAACGGAGCTCTTGAGGCCTTCCCTGTAAGAGGCCATATCCTGCTCGTGCTGGACCTGAATAGCGTCAAGCTTTGCCTGGGCTTCATGGGCAGCCTTCTTCATAGAAGCTTGATGCTCCTGGGTTATCGCCTTGAATTTGTCTTCGTAGTGCTGGGATTTGGCAGCGGCAATCATTCCCTGATCGGTGATGGTGACTTCAGCCTTCTTTAGCTTGACCTCCATCATTTTGTTAAGCCCGCAGGATTCCTCATATAAGTGCATTAGACGCTTAAGGCCCTACAACAAAAGCACAGGTATTAGTATGTACAAACTAATCAAGATATTGGTTCAACATGCATGTGCAAGATACAAGATTTATACCTGGTTGAGAAAGGAAGTCATGAAGCCGTTGGCTTCGACGAATCCATGGTTCTTGTAAGGGAATGTCTCGAAAGTGGCAGGAGAATCAGTTTCCTTCCTCTTTCGGGCACTGGAAGCATGGGTCTTGGTAGCCGGAGAAGGCTTAGGGATAGCAGTAGCCTTTGAGCTGGTGGACTTAGATGAAGTGGTTGCTTTAGGGCTTGGCTCCTTCTTAACTTGGACAGGACTAGAGTAACTGTCCAACTCATCAAGATCGAAGACTTCAGGGATCTTGGCCGGTGCTACATAAAAGGGAGAAATACTAAACTTTTGAATACTTATAGATTATAGTTAATTTAATATGTATGAATGCACTTACCAGACATGTTGGAACTTGATCTTTGGCTTGAACTTGCGAAGGACAGGGAAAAGGTTCTTTCACTCTCTGGGAGTTGGTAGATGTCTTTGATCCTTTGCTCTGATTCTGCACTCGGAGGGGCTAATTCTTTGAAGTTTGCTGCACAGGAAATAAAGATGTCTGTTTAGGATATAGTTTCAGGATACATTTGGGGATATTCCTAAAACCCTAAATCCTACCAGAGGTCAACCACTTCACCGGAAGGTCAACACCCTTGGCGATGGAATCCCTTTTAACAAAAAAGAACTTTCGTTTCCACTCATCCTCATTCTTTGTGGCCTTGAGGATAAGGGGGTTTTTGGAAGTTGAAAAAAGAAGGAAACGACTGTTTCCATGAGAACGAAGACGGTATGCGATATGAAGATCCTCGATGCAGAGATAAGGAATGTGACGAGATTTGATTTGGTCCAACATCACCAAGACTCGCCAAGCCATAGGCATGGTCTGGGCATAACTAAGACCGGTAAGTTCAAAGAAACGAGAGATGAAAGCTGGAAAAGGATACCGGAGCCCTATGGAAAAAGGGTAAGCTAGGAAGCACACCCATTTGTCAGAGGACACGTCCGATCGGACCTCTCGGTCAAACGGATGAAAAATCGCACCGGCGGGGAGGGCGCCGGAGGCTCTTAGGGCAGCGATATCGGTAAAGTCAAAGGAGCAGACTTCTTTTTCAGGTTCTTTGAGAAGATGCTGGTCTTCGAAGGTCGGAATTGAGTCGGCCGTATGCGATCTTGTTCGACTAGCCATAAGGAACGATGAGGTGTTACAGAGAAAAACAAAGAAGAAAGTGAGAGGAAATACCTGATTGTTCTCGGATTATGGTGATGAGTATCTAAAGAAGTTGAGAAGATATAGGCTAAAGATAGGGGTATTGAGTAATTCTCGCATGGGGAGTTGCAGCTTGTCACTTCAAGCGTCTAATCAACTTAATAGCCTCGATTCAAGGGATAAGTTCTGATGCGCGCAAGTGTGTATATGTTTTAGGTATATATTTTAAGCCCTTTTTACACTTTTTTAGCCAAGTTTTAAATTTATAAAACACGATATTTACTAACACTACACACACATATGGGCAAGTGCACCAATCGTGGACGTAGTATAGTGTTGGTAAGATACCGAAGTCGTCCAAGGACACAAGAGCTTTTAGTACCGGTTTATCCTCAACGTCTAATCAAACCAAAATGTAAGAAAAGATTTTTAAAACTAAGAAAATAAAACTAACTAAATGCTGAAAAATAAAAATAAAAATAAAAACAGATAAACAAGATGAATCACTTGGATCCGACTCGTGTATAGTGTAACCTTTGATTATTTTCGCACTTTTGCACTTGTTTAAGAGATTATCTTAGTTATTGTAGTAGGCCCCTCTTTTGAAGGTGATGTTACCCTCAACCCAGTAGTTTGAGTCAGCAAGGATACAATCCTAAAGGGTCGGATTATTGAAAGATAATTAATTAAGTTATTAATGCAAATTATGGTAGGCCCCTCTTTTGAAGGTGACGTTACCCTCGACTAAGTAGTCTGAGTCAGCAGGGATACAGTCCTAAATAGCCGGGTTATAGTATTAATAGTAGTTTACTTATGAGGCGGTCAAAGAGTTTGGATCCCCGCCATCCAATACCTTTGGGTATTGAAGGAGATCCTACTAAATTTGACCCAGGTCCCTTGCAGGACCTCTAAACGCTGAACAAGGGCAAGACTCTTACCAAACCGTTCCCTTAACCCCCGACCAGGTAGCCAACATACCTTCATATAGACCGTGGAGATATGAATGGTGAAAATCTTTTATTTTATATAGACAGTAAAATAATGTCAAGACACCACGGACAAACGATAAGGAAGAATCACCTTCAACATAAGAAACTAGTTATTAAAGTCATTAATACAAAACCAAATAAAAAGTGCAAAAGATTAAAAATAAAAAGTATTACACTAGACACTTGTCTTCACCAAGTGATGTAAGAGACTTAGGCAAACATGGCCTTTGATTGTCGAACTCTTACGATCAATCTTGGATCCCGAGATGACTCACACACTCTATGATGGACAATAGATGATGGTGGTAGATGATGGTGTTATGGTGTTGGTGGGTGGTGGGTGAAGTGTGAGAGAGGTGGTGTGCCAAGGGATGAGTTGAAATGGCTCCAAGCACTCCTATTTATAGGCTGAACAGAAGCCTGCGCACGGCCCCGTGCCTGCTGGGCACGGCCCCGTGGCTTTCTGACACTCTCTTCTTCATTAATTGTAATTCGCAATTACAATAAATGCGCCTGCAGTACTCTGACCATGCCCCCGTGTCCGCTGGGCACGGCCCCGTGGTGGGCAATAGAAGCTTCTATTAGTTTGTCTTTTCTGCTGCTTCTTGGGCACGGCCCCGTGCTCGCTGAGCACGGGGCGTGTTCAGTCTTCTGCTTTCTTTGTTTTGCTTGGGAGGATGCTGTCGAGGGGTCGGGCAATCCACTTTTGTCCTTTTTCTTGTATTTATGTTAGATTTTGCTGTCTTTTTGCTTCTTTTGTTAATTTGAGCTCATTTAATCCTGAAAATACAAAAGGAAGACAAAAACACACTTTTTCCAACATTAGTACTAAAAAGGGTTAGTTTTATGCCATATTTGATATAATTTATACGTTGCATTTTGTGCATATCAAATACCCCCACACTTGAATCTTTGCTTGTCCTCAAGCAAAACTCTTTATATTGTGGCTTTATTCACTCCCAAATGGAATGGGTAGAAGAGAATGCTTTTTTTGGGCTTGTCATAGAGTGTCGGGATTTTCCAAGATCGTTTAGGTTTTATTTTTATTTATTTACAACTATTCGTCATGATTTATTAAAAACATTTCATAAGATAAATTATTTATTAAGGCATAACATACCTTTTTTAAAATTTCATTTATATACAAGTTCACGTACCTAACGGGGGAAATCACTCACACTCAGCCGAAGGTGTATTTTTAGTGAATCACTCGAGAGCGGCGTGGAACTTATTTCTACCATAAGCTTGCCAAGCAATCAATCCTCCTCCTTTTTAACTTTATACCTTTGTAAATATCAAGAGGACTTTTTGGGTGAAGGGTTAGGCTTGGGCTAAAGGTGGGTGGTTGGGTTAGTGGTTAGTTGAAAAGGGCGAAAAGGCGTAAAAAGCGTTGGTTTTCGTAAAACATTTTGTTTTTGTGACTTTTTATTTTTAATGAAGTATTTATTCAAACAAGCGTTGTTTGAGGAGCTTTATTTGTTTATTTCCAACTTCATCATCATTCGTTAATTTTTTTTTTAAAAAGTCATACGAAAACCAAGCTTTGTTACTAAAATAAGGGGAAAAAATGAAAAAGGGGTTTTGGTGGGTAAAAGGGTTTTGGGTTAAGAAATGAAAAGGTTTAGGCTCAAAGGGGTTAACTAGGGGGAAATTTTGGGTAGGTGAAAAGAAAAGTGAAAATAAAAGTGTTGAAAGAAAAAAAGGTTAGTCCTAATGCCTCCATCATTTACTTACTTGGGTTTAAGTTGGTAAGGACCGGGAATGAATTATCGTGGCAAGTTCTCGTAAGAACCAAGCGGCTATTCACACAAGAAACGAAAAATGAGCATTTAGTGTAAAGATATGTATTTGTATGCTCTATAAAGGCTCAAAACTCACTTTTGTGGGAATGGGTTTTTACGTGATCAGGTATATATAATCAAATTTTAACTAAGCTTGTCATACAGTTTCATAATTTTCTTATGTTGGTTCTTTTTATCACGACGCTACTGGTTGTAAATTTGTAAAAATATAACCTTGTTAGAATTGGAATTCCCAACTTAAACTTAGACAAGTAAAAAAATTGCAAATTTTTGGAAAAAAATTGGGGTGATTAGCGATTCCAAATAGAGTTTTGTGTAAGGCTTGTTATTAGGACTTGCAAAATTCAAGGTATTAGCATCCCCCCACACTTAAATTACAAATTTTCCTCAATGTGTCCCAAAAATAAGTTTTTAGGTGGATTGAATGTGTAAAATGGTGTTAAAAGCATAATTTAATGTTACTGGCAGTCTGGACACGACCCCGTGGTGACCGGGCACGGCCCCGTGTTTAGGTGCCAGTAACAAAAATTAAAGAGAAGAAACAGAAGCCTGGACACGGGGGCGTGTTCAGTGAACACGGCCCGTGTCGAGTTACCTGAACTGAGCAATTTTCTGGAGGATGTTCAGCACGGGGCCGTGTTGGCTGGACACGGCCCGTGATGAGCTTACTGTAATGAAGAAATTGTTGTCGGATGGCCCTGTTTTCGTGCATGGGCCATGTTTCTCGTTTCCCTTGTTATCCTTCACCATCCGGAGTGTGTTTTATTTCTTATAACACCATCTTAAAACCATCATTTCATTAAAGACCATAGAGAGAGCTACACAATGTTCCTAGAAAAGTAAAAAGAAATAAAAACAAAAAATCTTAACTAAAATAGGTCAGGAGGTACACAAAGTTATCATAAAGAGTTCTACTTTTTTGTTGAGAAAATTTCGGGAATAGTTTCCCAATGTAGTAGGACTCTTGGCCGATGTTTTCTTCCTAGATGTTGCTAAAGCCATTCTTCTATCTCCCTTGGAAGGAAGAAGGCGGCTTCATTTTCCTCAACATCTCGCGGAGGAGGGGGAACACCTACCGGGACTCCTTGTACTATCCCTTGCGGAGGCTCCGGGTGTGTAGCGTACCATTCGGCGGGTATGATGACTTCGGGAACCACGTTCCATGTCCTTTGGGTTATTACAGGTACCAAAAGAGGAGAGGCGAGAAGGTTTAACCTCTGGTGCAAGAGGTTTACTTCTCGGAGACACCCTTCCAGTCCTACCGTTAGATGGTTGATACGGTCGACCAATGCTTCTTCCACCCCCGTCATTTCATCAATAGCCTCTCTTAGGGCGTAAACATAGTTTACAAGAGAGTCTTCTGCCGTTGACGATCTCCTCCCCTGTCGGTTATTTCTTGATGAAGACGTTCTGCTTGTCCTGCTCGCCATTTCAGGGGAAATAGACCGAAAAGGGCTCAATTTTTACGAAACAGTACCTCGAACACGGCCCCGTGCTCGCTGAGCATGACCCCGTGTCCAGTTGTCTGCAGGTTTTTAGATCAAGGAATCTTGGAGTTTTAAATTATTTTCATGGTTTTTAGTCGAATTTTAAGCACAGATAATTTAAAACAAAGTTACACAACTTACTTTGAGTAAGATCCCTTGGATAATAACCTTACAAACTTCACACTAAAGGTTGGAATCATGGAGTTTCCAAGCTTTAATGGAGGAAATGGTTGAAAAATTGAAAGAGAAGGCAATGAATAAAAGTGGAAAAGACAAGAGGGTTCTTTGGAACCTTCTTTTAGAACTTACCTAGGATAGTATGAATGAAGATCCCAGGAATCTCTGTCTTTTGAAGTGGTAAAAAATGAGCAGGAATCAGGCTGCATTTAAAGAAAACGACAGCGCGTTGGACACGGCCCCGTGTTGGTTGGACAGGCCCCGTGTGCAGTTAAAATCCTGACACATTTTGTCCGTATTCTGACAAAATCAGAAGAGAATCTTTTAGGTGGACACGGGGGCGTGCTGACCTGGACACGGCCCCATGTCTGGAAGCTGTCTTATGGAGTTTTTCCATTTTCTAAGGAACTTATTTGTATCGGGTGGTTCCTTACTGGTTGGAACAACCCCAAAGTGCCTAAGATACCTTAATTGCTCTAGACTAAGACGAGAACGCAAGAGGTTGTCGGTGAGGGTAATTCCTATGTTTATTTTAGGTGGACAAGTCCAACCCTTTTCCGGGCTCTCGTTAAAGAAGGTATATGCCGAATCGCTCAGGTCTATTTATGCACCGAACGAAGTCGATGGAGAGTCCTTCACGGCACAATCAACACAGGGACGACTATCGTCCATGTCTTTGCTAGAGTCGAAGGTATTATCGGGAACAACGAGGTTGTTTGAATGCGATCCCAACACTTCTTCTTGGTTATTGTCTTGAGATGAATTTAGAAAATCCATCCTAAGTTCTTTTAACCAATTAAGAATCAGATATTCTAGTTGAAATAGTTCATCAAGAAGTATTTCTCCTAAAATATCTGGTTGGGCGCTTTCGAGGGAGAGATAAGGATTATTTTTACTTTCGCCCCTCTTAAGGATACAGGGAAACGATGGGTCTATATAGTGGGGCTTATAGTTTAGAAAATAACATTCTAACTCTTTATGTCCGCCTCCACATAATTGACACCATGTACCATAAGAGTGCCGAAAGTAAAAAAAATCATCATCACTCATGTTTGTGTCAGAATTTACCAACCGTCGGGATCTTACGGTTCTGTTTTCAGCAACTGAATCTTGGGCACGGGGGCGTGTTGAATGGACACGGCCCCGTGCTCAGCTTACTGTCTGACTTAAAACAGGATTGCCAGTTCCAAAGATTGGGTACGGGGCGTGTTCAGCGGGCACGGCCCGTGCTGAGCTCTGCACAGGCTGAAAAACTAAGAAAATCCTAAAAAATAAAAAGAAACTAAAAAAATGATTAGGCCGTTGATTCCTAACTTTCTTAAAATCCTTGTGTCCCCGGCAACGGCGCCAAAATCTTGATGCGTGCAAGTGTGTATATGTTTTAGGTATATATTTTAAGCCCCTTTTACACTTTTTAGCCAAGTTTTAAATTTATAAAACACGATATTTACTAACACTACACACACATATGGGCAAGTGCACCCATCGTGGACGTAGTATAGTGTTGGTAAGATACCGAGGTCGTCCAAGGACACAAGAGCTTTTAGTACCGGTTTATCCTCAACGTCTAATCAAATTAAAATGTTAGAAAAGATTTTTAAAACTAAGAAAATAAAACTAACTAAATGCTGAAAAATAAAAATAAAAATAAAAACAGATAAACAAGATGAATCACTTGGATCCGACTCGTGTATAGTGTAACCTTTGATTATCTTCGCACTTTTGCACTTGTTTAAGAGATTATCTTAGTTATTGTAGTAGGCCCCTCTTTTGAAGGTGACGTTACCCTCAACCCAGTAATTTGAGTCAGCAAGGATACAATCCTAAAGGGTCGGATTATTGAAAGATAATTAATTAAGTTATTAATGGAAATTATGGTAGGCCCCTCTTTTGAAGGTGACATTACCCTCGACTAAGTAGTCTGAATTAGCAGGGATACAGTCCTAAATAGCCGGGTTATAGTATTAATAGTAGTTTACTTATGAGGGGGTCAAAGAGTTTGGATCCCCGCCATCCAATACCTTTGGGTATTGAAGGAGATCCTACTAAATTTGACCCAGGTCCCTTGCAGGACCTCTAAACGCTGAACAAGGGCAAGACTCTTACCAAACCGTTCCCTTAACCCCCGACCAGGTAGCCAACATACCTCCATATAGACCGTGGAGATATGAATGGTGAAAATCTTTTATTTTATATAGACAGTAAAATAATGTCAAGACACCACGGACAAACGATAAGGAAGAATCACCTTCAACATAAGAAACTAGTTATTAAAGTCATTAATACAAAACCAAATAAAAAGTGCAAAAGATTAAAAATAAAAAGTATTACACTAGACACTTGTCTTCACCAAGTGATGTAAGAGACTTAGGCAAACATGGCCTTTGATTGTCAAGAACTCTTACGATCAATCTTGGATCCCTAGATGACTCACACACTCTATGATGGACAATGGATGATGGTGGTGGATGATGGTGTTATGGTGGTGGTGGGTGGTGGGTGAAGTGTGAGGTGGTGTGCCAAGGGATGAGTTGAAATGGCTCCAAGCACTCCTATTTATAGGCTGAACAGAAGCCTGCGCACGGCCCCGTGCTCGCTGGGCACGGCCCCGTGGCTGTCTGACACTCTCTTTCTTCATTAATTGTAATTCGCAATTACAAAAAATGTGCCTGCAGTACTCTGACCACGCCCCCGTGTCCGTTGGGCACGGCCCCGTGGTGGGCAATAAAAGCTTTTATTAGTTTGTCTTTTCTGCTGCTTCTTGGGCACGGCCCCGTGCTCGCTGGATACGGGGCGTGTTCAGTCTTCTGCTTTCTTTGTTTTGCTTGGGAGGATGCTGTCGAGGGGTCGGGCAATCCATTTTTGTCCCTTTTCTTGTATTTATGTTAGATTTTGCTGTCTTTTTGCTTCTTTTGTTAATTTGAGCTCATTTAATCCTGAAAATACAAAAGGAAGACAAAAACACACTTTTTCCAACATTAGTACTAAAAAAGGGTTAGTTTTATGCCATATTTGATATAATTTATATGTTGCATTTTGCGCGTATCAGTTCTAAAATATATCCGTTTGAATTTGGAATTCTAACAGATATATTTTGGGGACAATTGTTATGGGTGGTTTTCTGAACATATATCCTGGATTATATATTCTGACTCTGTTACTTATGTTTGTGATCAGGGTACCGGATCAGGATATTGGTAACATCCTGATGCAGTATCATGGTAATAACTAATTATTCATGTGCAGATTAGCAAGGCATGCTTATAATGGTCAAGTGGACTGCTTCTCCTGAAGACTCGGACTAAGCGGTTGAGAAGAGAACGTTGAAGCCGCAAAGAAGGGGTCTCCAACGTTCAAAGGGGAATATTCGAAGCATCCCTCATTTTTAGGATAGTTTGTTATTTCTTTTACTATATAAAGGAATGATCGGATCGATAGGTACACACAATTTTTCACGCACACTTCTGCTCTCTACTAGCTGCAAACACTCGCAACACTTACACTTACACTCGAATCTCATTGTAAAACTTAGTTGATCTGTATCATATCCTGCACTGTATCCTGAAATTTGAAGTAATAAGAAGAACAAGGCAACTGCGATTGTCAGCTCCCGAGGTTTTATGCCGGCGATCTAGATTGATCATGGGCTTTCCTCGTACATCTCGTGTCACCCTTTACTTTTTTTCTCATTGTTTGATTGTTGATATAGCTCGATATCCTGAAAACTGTTTTTGTAAACGATATAATCAGAATATTTTCAACACATATTGTTAGCACACTACCTTACTTAACTAATTTGATCACTAAATTGCTTCGGTAATTTTTTTACCAAAACACTAAGTATAATGGTAGACGTACCATACATCTGTTCCTAAGGTTTCTAACGTATTCACGTTAGCTAAGGTTTCGGCATTTTCATGTCGCTCACGTTGGGATAGTCGCTAGTTTGGGCCATACTCCAGTTTACACAAGTTTGTTGGGCTTGTCCCTAGTTTACACCCGTTTATTTGGCCTTGTCCCCAGTTTGTTGGGCTTGTCCCCAGTTTGTTGGGCTTGTCCCCAGTTTATTTGGGCTTGTCCCCAGTTATGTTCATTCCCAATTATTTGGCTTGGTCCCAAGTTTGTTTTTCTTACAGGATCTTGGAGCTTTAAAGTTATACAAGTTCTGACAATAAGGATCCTGGATCATTGAAACTTTACTTTTCACAGTTTGTCTATTCAGTAATAGTTTACAAGGATATAGAATCCTAACTTGGATTCTCTGGTATGTTATATTCTAACTTTTTCTAAGCTGCAAGTTGTCTCTTATCCTTTTTGGTTAAGGATCACTGATCCACATTTGTCCGAACACTTCAAGTTTTCTGTAAAAAGTTTAATATTATCATCAGATTTCCAATAACTTTCCAATTGTTTGGCGATGATATCTTTGAAAATAGAAAGCATACATGAAAAATAATGAGGGAAGAAACAACAACGAATGTAGCTAAAAAAGTTTAATGTTATTACCCATTCATTATCTATCAAAATCATCTGGCCTGGATTTCACCAGCAAAACCATGGACCATCCACCCAGGCGGGATAGGGCTATCTAACAGTTAAAGTGTCTATGCAGAAACTAAAATACAGGAAGGTTAATAGTGAACGATGTAGAAGGATTCATTCTCCACAAACAGAAGGATCTTCTGATCTGTAAAGGCACTTGAAGAGTTATCTCTAACTCTATATTTTGCAATGATGATTATAGCAGGTCTTATCAATGACGACAGGCAGTGTAACAACTAGTTACCAGCAGCAACGGCTAGTCTGCTTCTAACGGAAGTATGACAGCTGTGAATCCTTATCACAACTGCCATATTTGGGGCAATTGTTAGGGCATGGATTTTATGCTAAGGATCATCTATCCTGAGACTGGGCATGGATCATGGATCCTTAACGGATAATGCAGGGAGTCTGAGGATCCATGATCCTTAACATTACTTATGATTTCTAACAATTGTCACGTTTTTAATGTTTATATGCAGATAATGGACGTAATGGACTAATTCTTAGCTGGAAGTTCGGGGAATATTTGTTCTTTATGCTGCATGTGCTATTTCCACTAACGGTTATGAGGGTGGACATGATCTTCCTAGAAAATAGGACTTTTTGTTAGCTTCTTTATTTGAGGGGGTATTGAGCTGATAGAACACATCTTTTTTTCGACACAACACCTCTGCTACTCGCTCTCAAACACACACACACTAGAATTCATTGTAACAAGCTCAATATCATCATAAGTTGTAACCATTTTTGTGCAATACATTTGGTGATCGGTAGTTTCCATCACCCGAGGTTTTTTATGCCAGAGATCTCATAAAGATCAAGGGCTTTTTCCTCGTATAAATCCCTCTATTCATCGTTGTTTACATTTCATACTTGTTCACACATTTGTTCATTTAACCAAGCATCCAACCTCACAAAAATCAGATTTGGTTACATTATCCTTGTTGTGATTTTTGACCAAAACACCAGCCGCTTGTCTTGTAACCCGTCCGAATCCATCTTCTTCGTCTTCACAACAACATGATCCTGAGCAGGTGTTAAGGTCGATCTCTTTCACTTTTTATTTCTATTTTGCCAGACTTAACTTTGCGACCTTCACTTTAGATTTGTTTCTAGGGTAATCGCCAACTTCTTTTAGTTGACCCAAATATATTTTACACATGGTACAGGAACGAGGTGTGAGGATGCATGGACCGAGGACATGTAGGATTACCTTAGACTAAATAAATGAATTTTTCTATGTTTATGTATTGAATTATGTTTAGATTATTTGGATTTTGTTTTGCATAATGTGACATTTTAAATGGTGACACGAATAAATATTGGTATATGTAATAGTGCCATAACCTTTGAACAATCGACCGATATTCCGCCACGGGTCGGGGTGTGACAAGTTTTTTAAGGCTTCGTTTATAATAGTTGTTGGCCCATGTAATCATTCCTTGAAGAATAAATGATACAAAAGCCAAAACTGGTTCTCATCACTTGATTCAAAATAAGCAGTGTTTGAACTTAATTCCCTCCAATGGCAATGACTTCTAACAACTGACGATCCTAAAGACTGTTATGCACAAAGACTGTTCTATCAAAGCCCCGTTGATTACAAAGTGTAAGTCCCGTAAAACCGGATCTTTCAATGATATCAAACAATCACCAAATTTGTGCGGAATCCAAACTTGGTGAGATTCAAGAAGTAAAACGAAAACCAACAAGAAATATGAACAACGAAGAACAAACCGGAATCACTTTCAAACTTGCACACGATTCTATTACTATCAACTAGCAAAACCGTCTGGTACAAGTTCCTACTCCACCAATCGCCTCTCTCTCTCTCTAGAGGAATTTTGTAACAATCAATATCCAACCCTAAAACAAGTAGAAAACTTGTTTATATACCTAGGCAAGCCCACTTCCCACATGGGCTCCCCTTGGGCCTGCTTGGCCCACATGGCCTAAAGCTTAGCCCAAGTGACCTGTAAAGATCCAAAACCTAATACTAACTAACCCGGTAAAGCCCAGTTCGTAACCATAGCCCGTTGGATTAATTTGATGCGTCAGTCTCACACTTTAGGGCCTAACAATCTCCCCCTAGACTGATGCCATCAAATTGTCTTCATAACTTGAATTCAACAACGTCTTCAACGAAGTCTATGGTCGATGCTATGCTGCAGATGTTGTGGAAGTTCTTGACTTCTAAACTCTCAGCACTGGGTCTCTTTCTTCAGCTCTTGTGGTTAGCTTCATATCAGGATCTCGATCAGCTTTGCTTGAAAATCTTTGTCAAAAGAATGTGAGAGGAGGATTCTCAACAACTCTTTTCTTCTTCAGTCTTTGTCTTTCAAGCAGGTTCACGGTACTTCTTCAAATGCACTTTCATTGTCAGACGACGTCTCGTATCCGGCTCTTCTGACTCAGGTACATCTTGTTGTTGTGATGCTTTGGGCTTCTTCAGCAACTAACAGCATCTCAGTCTTCATCAACCCCTGTTCTTGATTGAAATCAAATTCTGCACATGCTCACAAATTCATAAGCAAACATTTCTTATGCAACAGGGAGAGTACCACATGAACACTAGGTACATAAAATTTCACAATTTAAATTCTTTTAACTTTTGATGATCAGTCAAATCTTCAAGAACGGTTATAATTTTTTTTTTAATTTTGAGAAACAAATAAGCACTCTATTTTTGTATTTTTGAATTTTTCATTTTTTTTAATTTTTTTTTAATTTTAAGAACTAAAAACAAATAAAAAACTCGAAATATAAACAACTACCATAATATACAATTACAATTGCAATGGGATCAAAATTCGTTCTCAGACAGACTAAGGAACACTTTTCAGTACGAGCCTAATCAAACTGGTCTATGCGATTGCCAATATGTTTGTCCACTTTAAACTTTAACGCTCAACTTTAAATTTTTCAACTTCGTGATATGATTAAGGTAATATTATACTATTATACCTGTGTGTCCCATTCCAAGGCATACCCCCGCGATCAAGGTAAGCACAACGATTCATCGTAACAGGTGAGTATACTGATGTCATCCTTTAAGATATCCTGACTGTGTCTAGGTCTGCGTATAATCTGTTTTATCATGTTTTGATTTCTTAACAATGAACACCCAGATAAATACTAATCAAATCCCGGAAATGTAAACAGCACACTCTATCATGCAAGTATCTTCCCTACCACATATTTCACAAGTCCAATCCAGATTTCTGAAATCTTAACTGGGAATAGATTGAGAAGAGAACAGAATAGATCTTTTGCAGAGATGGTATAATATACAGATCAAATGAGTTTTTCTCAATTTGATATAGGTTTCTT
The DNA here is from genome assembly GCF_002127325.2 of Helianthus annuus. Classification (NCBI taxonomy): domain Eukaryota; kingdom Viridiplantae; phylum Streptophyta; class Magnoliopsida; order Asterales; family Asteraceae; genus Helianthus; species Helianthus annuus. Next base: position 111,580,911 of record NC_035433.2, on the reverse strand, counting down.
GGGGTTTCTTTTGGGCACTAGAGGGCCTCTTTCGGGTGTATTAGATCTATAGCTCGACAACGTACAGCTAGGTCAGCATGTATCTGGATGCAGCAGAAGCTGACGTTGCCTAGCACCTCCAGGTCAGCATATATCTGGATGCAGCAGAGGAGGTACATGACTTTTTCAGAGAAGATTTCAGAGTCAGACCAAAATTGTGTGTATCGGGAAAACATACAGACATTCAAATAGAAATGAGCTAATTCCAAGTGACTTTCTTTCCTGGGGTCAAGTACAATTTTAGTTCTAAGCAGAAGGACAACCAAGATATCCCCGGGTGATTCAACAATATAAAGACCCGAAACCTCAGATGTTGGCTATCTATCAACGCAAGATTTAAGACCATAAAATCATGCGCCGTTGATATGTTACCCACATGATACATAGTTCGTTATGTTTATATCACTTAGTATCTTTTATCATGTTGAGCGTCAAGCCTATCGACATATCGCAGTAGATCCTAGTCTTTTCAGCTATGGCACCTTACATGTGTTAGTCAAACCCTTTAACACGAACATTTATTTCACTTCCCATATCATGCAATTTTTCTTTTTAGCTTTTTCATTTTTCTAATATTTTTGTATTTTTCTCATTTTCTCCCCCTAAAGCAATACATATATACAGCAAACTCTTTTTGTATTTTTCTTTTCTGAGTTTTCTCCCCCTAAACTCTATATATGTCTCTCTCTCCCCCTAAATTTGTGCAGAAATCTTGTATTTTTGCGCAAATTTACCATTTACTAGAGAAAGGACACTTTATATACAAGGTTATAAACTAAGAAAAAGAGAAAATATTTTTGCTTAACCGTTCTGTCATCAGATTGAAGACTAATCAATATTCAAATCAAAGTACTGAATTTAAACGGTACCTTTTGCTGATCTTATCGTACTTCTCTAATCTCCTCCAAAGGAAACATATCATCTGTAAAAAAATTTGAACTTTTTGAAACAGTGAAATGTTACCCGTTTTTATCTCTGGAACAACCGCTATCAACATTCCAGAGATTGTCAACAGCTCCTCCTTAGTTGTTCCTGAAAGGTAAGGAGATTAGTAAGACATGGGTACCCAGGCCATCGTGGTCCTGGGATTTCCTGAAGCATCAAAATAAGACACTTCTTTTAAACACAAGTCCCCTTTCATTTCAAGGATTGGAGATGTAGCTGCTTTTTGTTTTGCTCTCCAAATTTGTTTAGGCTTTTCTAGTTTCTTAGATGCCTTTGGCAAAACATTTGGCTTATCAACCTTGTTATCTTTCGAAATTTTTGTAGGTTTCAAAGCTTGTTTTCTTTTTGCTTTAGCAGCATTCCAATCCCCATCAGAAGGTTTAACCGTGGGATTCACATTCTTCATTGCCTTAGGTGAAGATACCTTCATCGGCTTAGAATGATAGTTGCCCTTTGGTGTAACCCTCTGATTTTGCATATAGTAGGGTACGTAAGGACGATGTGTGCAATTTCGAGCAATGTGACCAGCAATGCCGCAATTGAAGCATGTTTGTCTCTTTACGTAGAATGCATTCTGATCAGCTGGATTTGCTCTTGAAGACCCTGAAGGACGAACCGGTCCTTTCTGTGCTTGATTTTGTTGCACATTTCTTGCAGACGACGATGAATTTGGATGCCTATACTTGTCGTTTGCAGGGGCCTTCTGTGGTGGAGATTTCTTCTGAGTTTTCTTGTTTTGAGTAGACTGCACGTCATGTTCAGAAATCTCACCAGTCTTTCCGAAAGCTTTGTTAGCACAGTCAAATGCATATTTTTCACATTTGCCATTACTGACTGGCTTAACAAAGGCATTTTTCACATCACGGGCCTTTTGATGACTATTGCTGCCCGTTGAGGACTGTGGAGAACCTGCTTGTCTTTGATGTTTAGGCTTCTTATTTCCGCGTCCTTTTCCTGCTTGCTTTGGCTCTTGTTGCTTGATCTGAACCTTTTCACCACTAACCGAAGGTTCAGATTGTTCAACTTGCGCATTTGGAGCCTTTTTCACGTCTGTCTTCTCTTCATCCTTCATGTCATCAGGTTTGACAGAATCGGAGAGTTCTGATTTGTCGGAAGAAATACCAGAAACTTTAGTAGAGACTTCAGCTGAATCATTAGACGAATTATCAGCACAAGACGGTTCTGCACATGACACCCTTGAGCTGAATTCACTAGAATCAACTGATTCCGATTTCTCAGAAATAGCTGCTTCAGGTGCTTCAGGTGAATCAACTGAATTCACTACAATTGGTATCAGAGCCATTGAAGCCATTCAAGGGCTCGGTTTTGATATCATTCGGATTCAAGAATCGTTTGTGCTACTGATCTATTTTGTTGCATGTTTTGCAGTGAAATACTTAAACTGTTCCTGACCGATTCATCAAAATTATACTGATTTTGGTTTGTTGATTTCTGAAAAAGGTGTTTGCTGATTTTACGGGAAGTTGGTGGTCAACAGATTCAAAGATTACGATATCTTTGAATTTTGGAAGTGCTGAAAAATCGGGATTGCGAGTAAACAGATCTTATCGTTTATTCTTTTGCAGGTTTCGACTCGCAACCATCTCTGTTGCGGTTCATCACGTTCTGGTTACGACTCGCAACCATCATTGTTGCGGTTCATCACGTTTTGGTTTCGACTCGCATTCACCACGGTTTCGGTTCATCCTGTTTCAGTTGCGACTCACAACCAGTAGTCAGTCTCCACTCGCAACTAAAGCTGTTACGACTCGCAACCTCGGTTTCGGCTCATTCTGTTTTAGTTAAGACTCGCAACCACAGCAGTTACGACTCGCAACCACAGCAGTTACGACTCGCAACCACAACAGTTTCGACCCAGCTGTTACGACTCGCAACGACACTGATTTACGGACATTTGAACTGTTGACTTTTGGACTTAAAACAAAATTCAATTAATTAATTAACTAATTAATTAAACATGTCGTCAAACAACAGTGAATTGACTGCCCTTAATCAACAACAAGAATTGGATTCAAAGCTTGGTACCACAACACGCATTCCTAGGTTAACTGATGCTAATGATTTTCCCGAGTGGAAGTGGCGCTTTGAACAGCATCTGAAGGTTAAGGATTATAAGCTGTGGCGAAGCATTTTGCGAGGTCCTAGGGAAATCATGATGGAAAGCTCAACTGAACCAGGTCTTAAGGTAAAGAAACCTAGGGATCAGTACACTGAAGATGATTTGCTCATTGTTGAAGAAGATGATCGAGCTCTTTCCTACTTAACCATGGGTTTGGGTCCTGATATTGCTATTGGTTTTCGCACCTGCAAATCTGCCAAAGAATTGTGGGATTCTCTGATCGAAGTATATGAAGGAAACGAAGATATGAAAGAGAGCCGAAGAAATCTGCTGCAACAAAACTTCAACAACTTCAACCATATTTATGGTGAAACGGTAGACAATCAGATTCAGAGATTTGTGAAGCTGATCACCCAAATGCAAATGGAAGAAATTCATACAACAAATGCATCCACAAACCGACAACTTCTTAATGCACTACCAAAGAGTTGGGATCATCATGTTGCTATGATCAAGAAGACTAAAGATCTCGCTAGATGCACTCTGTCAGAGATGATCTCTCACATTAAGGCATGCGAATTGGATGATAAGCAAAGAGAAACAAATTACAAGAACAGTATGCTAGCTGCTGGTTTCTCCATTGCTCCCGCTTCCTCTAACAACAGCAACACAACATTATTGTCTCAAGGTGGTTTTCAGATGTTTCGCAATAATTCATCCGCTACTCCAACTTCAGCAAAGGTGCACTCATCTGGATCCTCTAATCAAGTTGTCTCTCCAGCTTCTCCTGCTTCAATTCCAAATTCTGGAAATATCTCTACTGCTGCTTCTGCTTCCGCTGCAAACAACGAAATGATAGCCTTCTTTGCTAAACAATCAAAGGAAAACTTGGATATCGCAGCTTCAGTGATCAACTGTTTGAATGCTTTTATTGCAGGAAAACTTGATCCACCAAAGTGGAGTCCTGATGATCTGACACAGATTCATCCAGATGATGTTGAAGAAATGGACATCACCTGGCAGATGGCAATGGCAGCTTTCAGAGCCCAAAAGTTTGTGATAAGAACAGGTAAAAACAGGTGGGGAAATGCATGGAATGGAGCTGCTAAAGTGCCCTTTAATCTTCGTTGCTTCAACTGTCATGAGGAAGGACACTATGCTCGAAACTGCCCGAAGCCACTTATAAACAGAGATCAAACTCCTGCAACTCCTGCCCAACCTGCAACTCCTAATCGAGAAAGAGCTCTTGTGACCACTACAAGTATAGCAGATGCTGCTGCTTCTGGAAGTCCACAGCCGCAAGGATTAGCACAAGCACTGGTGGTTCAGCCCAACCTCAATTTTGATTGGACTTCAGAAATTGAGCGTCTGAACATATCAGCTCCAGAGAATCAAACTGCTACATCCAACATTGCATTCATGACTTCAAGCGAACATAGCCCAAAGCCAGAGGAAGAGACTGCAGCTGATGACTTTGCGTTCATGACTCAAATTCTTTCAGCTCCTGTTAAAGGTCTCACCAAAGAAGAGGTAATTTCCGTTTTCTGTACTCCTGAGTGTAGGGAAAGGGTTGAGGCTTATAGAATACACAACGCTGAGCTCATTCAAGATTATAATGACATAAAAAATAAGAACTTTACTTTGTCTAAAAATGAGAAACTGTATAAAGAAAAAATTGAGGCTCAGCGAAAGGACATCATCAAACTAAAGGATGATGTGAGTGTAAAAACAGCCCATTTCCTAGAAGCTCAAGAAAAGGTGTGCATTTTAACAAAGGAACTGGAATATATTAGAAACAGATATCAAATTAATGAACTTAATATCAAGAAGTTTGATTCTTCCAGTAAATTGGTTAAAAATCTTTGTGATCAACAAATCGCTTTTAAAGAAAAGAAAGGGCGTGGCTTGGGTTACACTCAGACTCCTCCTCCGTACAATGATAATTATACTTATCTACCAATGACCGAGGAGGAGATGATAAATGAGAGTAAAATGACGTATGGTTCGAAAAACCACAAATCGTCTGTTCATGACAGACATGTTGAGCCACAAAAGTCTACTTCATTGAATTTTGTTCACAAAGGCACAATTGATCCTAATGTTTCATCTTCGTGTGCAGATGATAGCTCTGAAGTAAAGTGTGATGATGTTCATGGGAGTGAACCGGTTATTATTTCAAATGTTTCTGAACCATATTTTGAACATTATTCTGAACCAACTGAGTCTGACATTGCTTTTATAGTTCTTTGTTTGCGTCGTTTTCAGCTTATGTTTCGTTTTGTGAGCCTGTTGTTTTGGGCAAAACTGATAATGTTTGTGTTGATGATTTGAAAAATAAGTGTGGTGATGATTGTTTTTCAGCTAATGTTTGTGATCCTAACATCTTTAATGTTTCAGCTTGTGAAAATCTTACAGGTGAGGTCCCTCAGGATGCATTCAGTGAAACCACTGAAACGACTTCTCAAGAAAATCAAGAGTATCCTGATTCTTCTTCTGAATCTGTCTCAGTGGGTGTCCCTAATGTTGAATCTAGTGGGACCCCATTGGAAACTGAATTAAACAATGAACCTGAAACTGTGTTACATGATCAATGCTCTGAGGAAATGCACATTGATGAAACTTCTTCATGTTCAGAAAAAGAACCTGATTCAGTTTCACATGACAAATGCATTGAGAAAGAGCATATTGTTGAGACTTCGTCTTGTTCGGGAAGTGAACCTGAATCAGTTTCATATGATAAATGCCTTGATAAAACGTATTTGGATGACACTTGTACATGTTCAAATTCTGAATCAAGATTAAGTGAAAATGAAAAGGATGCTGATCTAAGAGAGAAATCTTTAAAAGAAAATTTATCTAAAGAAAAACCACAAGTCAAATCATCTAAATCCTCAGAGCAATCACAAGTCAAACATGTTCAGAAAATTAAAATATCAAATCACACGAAATCAAGAAAACAGAGTCAAAATGTCAAGAATATTCAAAATATGAAACGTCAAACATGTTTTAACTGTGGCATTGCTGGTCACATTGCCAGAAATTGTGGTAAACTCCCAAGGACATCGAACAAGAAAACATCAGGGCGAAATCAGAAGGTCACTTATAACCGATATCGCTGTTCGGAGTCCATGATGTCTGCAAGGACTAAGACAATGAAGAATAACAATCATAGGACTAGACCTTCTGATCAGGATTGGAATGCAGCCAAACGCTATAATCAATATCAGAATAGACAAACAAATTTTCAGCGTAATCGAAGTAATTCTTTTGGTAATGCTTTTGAAAGTTTCAATTCTAACTAGTCAAGACAGTTTTGGAAACCTAAAGCTAATGGTATGCAATCCAATTCAATAAAATCATGTCATCAAAATGTCGCCAAAAGGGATGTTTCAAAATTTCTGAATAAAGATAATTTAGTGTGGCAGAGAGTGACGTACATTGATGCACAAGGAAAACCCAGATCTACTATGGGCTGGGTTCCTAAATCTAACTAATCCCGCTAATCGTGCAGGAACAGCTGTGGAGGACTACCGTGCGCCTCTGGTACATGGATAGTGGCTGTTCCAGGCACATGACAGGAGATTTATCCCAACTGGTAAATGTCAAAGAGTTTAATGGTGGATATGTCTCATTTGCGGGAGGAGAGTCAGGCAGAATCACGTTAAAAGGAACTGTTCGAAACGGTGTCTTAAGCTTTGAGAATGTTAATTATGTTCCAGAACTGAAACACAATCTGTTAAGTATTTCGCAGATCTGTGATCGAGGGAATTCAGTTCATTTCACGAAGAAACCGTGTGAAGAGATCACTTGTCTATTTTCAAAAATTTTGGAGCATGATGGTCTGCTGTGGCATCGTCGACTTGGGCATGTGAATATGAAAAATCTGAACCGTCTAGCTAAAGGTCAACTGGTACGTGATCTTCCAATCAAGGACTTCATGTTGGTGGAGAAATGTGTTGCTTGTGCGAAAGGGAAAGCTCATCGAAAACCTCATAAGACTAAACCAGCACCTTCGACAAAAGCTGTACTCGAACTACTTCACATGGATCTTTTTAGTCCAGTGAATGTGCTGAGCATTGGGAAGAAAGCTTACTGTCTGGTAATCGTCGATGATTACTCTCGCTACACTTGGGTGTATTTTCTCAGCCACAAAAATGAAACTGCTGTCTTGGTAAAACAATTCATTACTTTGGCTGAAAATCAAGCGAGTACTAAGGTGAAGGTTATTCGATCAGACAATGGGACAGAATTCAAGAACGTTACTTTGGATACTTTCTGCATTGATAAGGGAATCGATCGTCAGTTCAGTGCGCCTCGAACTCCACAACAAAATGGAGTGGCTGAAAGAAGGAATCGTACTCTCATTGAAGCTGCGCGTACTATGCTGGCTGATTCAAGGCTTCCTAGCTTCTTTTGGGCCGAGGCTGTTAGCACGACTTGTTATATCCAGGATCATGCTTTAGTAAACAAACGTCACATGAAAACCCCTTATGAGATTCTGGAAGGACGTAAACCTTCGGTTTCACACTTTCGTATCTTTGGTTGTCCATGTGTATTATTACTAATGGACTCCAACGGAAAGTTTGAAGTCAAAGGTGACGAATGTTACTTTGTTGGATATGCTAAAGGCTCTGCTTATAGGGTATACAACAAAGTAACTAAAAAGGTCTTCGAGTCGTGCAACATTGAATGGCTTGAAGAGAATGCTACGGACGCTAGAGTTGGTCCAGATTGGTTATACGATTATTCTGCTCTGTTTAAATCATTTAACATTTTGTCAAGTGATGTTTCAGTTGCAGGTGTGTCTATTCCCAAACAACCATTGTCGTTTGAAGATACGGAAGACGAAGCACAGATGCAAGACAACGTGAGGCATCATACCATTGATCCACCGGGAATGGTGTTTACGCAACATCCTACACCAACTCCGACGGTCAATCGATCCCCTGAGGGTGCATCAACGAGTGACTCTGCATTGTTTCCTGAACCAATTCCTGAGGATTGTGTTGTCACTTCTCCTGTAGTTCACACTACTACAGCACCTAATGAGGGGGAGTCTAGCAACACCACCACTGAAGAGGAGATTGTACCTGATTTGGCCATACCTACGAGCGTTCAACGCAATCACCCAATCGAGAATGTGATTGGTCCTGTAAATGCAGGAATTTTGACCAGGAGTCAATCAGGAACCATTAACACTTGCTTATATTCTTGTTATCTTTCTCAAATCGAACCTAAAACCATTGATATAGCTTTGCAGGAACCTGGCTGGGTAGATGCTATGCACGAAGAGCTGAACCAGTTTGAAAAACTTGGAGTATGGAAGCTCGTCAAGTTGCCAACAGGAAAACGTAAGCTTGGAACTAGATGGGTATTTCGAAACAAGCAGGATTCTGCAGGAGTCATCGTTCGAAACAAAGCAAGGCTGGTGGTTCAGGGATTTAGACAAATTGAAGGACTGGATTATGATGAAGTATATGCTCCGGTTGCACGACTTGAAGCCATCCGGATCTTTTTGGCTTACGCGTCATACATGGGATTCACTGTTTATCAGATGGATGTCAAGACCGCGTTTCTCTATGGAGATGTGAAGGAGGAAATTTTTGTCGAGCAGCCACCAGGGTTTGTGCATCCAGACCATCCTGAGTACGCTTACAAGCTAGACAAGGCGCTGTACGGGTTACACCAGGCTCCTCGAGCTTGGTATGCCACACTAACAGAGCATCTGTTGGCTCATGGGTATACGCGTGGCACCATAAACCAGACTCTGTTTATCAAGAAGGTAGGACGTGATCAAATCTTGGTTCAAATCTATGTTGATGATATCATTTTCGGATCTACAAGTGAGGATCTTTGCAAGGAATTCGAAAGAGTTATGAAGAAGAAGTTTGAAATGAGTGCTCTGGGGGAAATGACATTGTTTTTGGGTCTACAAGTCAAGCAGAGTTCACAAGGAATTCTTATTCATCAAGGGAAGTATGTGGATGATGTGCTGGCAAAATTCAAATTCACGGACGCAAAGCCTGCTGACACACCTATGGCAGAGAGACCACTATTGACTGAAGATGAAGAAGGAGAGTCTGTCAATCAACGTCAATATAGGTCCATGATCGGGTCATTGATGTATCTCACAGCTAGCCGTCCGGACATCATGTTTGCTGTTTGCAACTGTGCACGCTATCAGGCTAATCCTAAAACTTCTCATCTTACTGCTGTTAAAAGGATCTTTCGGTATCTTAAAGGCCGACCTCGGTTTGGCCTGTGGTATCCGAGGGATTCCAATTTTGACTTGTTTGCTTTCTCTGACAGCAATTTTGGAGGTACTGACAGTGACAGGAAATCTACATCTGCGGGATGCCAATTTTTGGGTGATCGGCTCATTTCTTGGCAATGCAAGAAACAACAAACAGTGGCGATATCTACAGCTGAAGCCGAGTATGTTGCTGCTTCTGCTTCTTGCTCTCAAGTGGTGTGGATGCAAAATCAATTGCAGGATTATGGTTTGACTTATCTTAACACTACTATTTACTGCGATAATGATGCTGCAATACAAATTGTTCGAAATCCTGTCTTTCACTCCAAAACCAAGCACATTGATATTAAAGTTCATTTTATTCGAGATTGTTTTGACAGAGGTCTTATTACTCTTGAACAAATCGACACAGATGCAAATGCTGCCGATTTGTTCACCAAACCTGTCAGCAGCTCGAAATTCAGAGTGCTTGTGGATTTTCTAAAAATGATCCGTTTTACTGATTGAGCATGTTTTTGTTTTATTTTCGTAGGTAAATTTGTTCATAAAGTTTTCTATTCTTAGGTAGTTTTTTATTTATGCTCAAATTTAGGGGGAGAAAAATCGAAAAATAAAAAAAAATTTAAAATCGAAAAATAAAAAAATTAAAAAATTGAAAAATACAAAAAGAAGTGTGGCTGGACTGGGAAATGAAATGAATTTTCACATTATGGTCGAGGGCTGACTCATGTAAGACCAGTATCGAAAAAGTTTGACTCTAGTATGATGTGTTGGTAGGCTCTATCCTTAAGATTGGAAACATTAGCTGTTTCTGTTCAGAACTAAACTAGTACATGACCTCAGAAAAGAAAATCACTTGGAATTAGCTCATGTCTTTTTGAATGTCTGTATGTTTTTCCCGATACACACAATTTTGATCTGATTCTGAAATCTTATCTGAAAAAGTCGTGTACCTCCTCTGCTGCATCCAGATACATGCTGACCTAGAGGTGCTAGGCAATTACAGCTTCTGCTGCGTCCAGATACATGTTGACCTAGCTGTACGTTGTCGATCTGTAGATCAATTAACACCCGAAAGAGGCCCTCAAGTGCCAAAAAGAAACCCATGAAACCTATATCAAATTGAGAAAACTCATTTGATTTGTATATTTCACCATCATTTCTTAAGATCTATTCTGTTCTCTTCTCAATCTAATCCCAGTTAAGATTTCAGAAATTTGGATTGGACTTGTGAAATATGTGGTAGGGAAATTGCTTGCATGATAGAGTGAGCTGTGCATAATTCCAGGATTTGATTAGTATTTGTTTGGGTGATCATTATTAAAAATATCAATACATGATAAAATGAGATACAGGCAGTGATATGGAAAAGGTCTAGGGAGATGAGTTTAAGAGGACAAATATACTGGCAGTTGTCTAGATCATCCTGTAGTAGATCAGTGTTGATAAGTGAAGTCAAGCCCGAAACCTTGTGATTTGATCCCTGAGTATCTATGCTAATTTCCTGATTTATTTTTGTAAATAATATTTTATTATTTAATTTTTTTTAGGTTTTTATGTTGCAAACATTGCTCAAAAGGTTTAATGGATAATTTTTATTAAATCAGTTTTTTTGAAATGGGGTTAAAAATTGCTTGATAAATCTGTTTTGAGCCCAAGTCCATAAGGCCCAAGCCCATAAGACATGGGCTCATGATAACAGTTGAGTATAAAATGGAGGTTACGAGTCATAACCCTTGTTCAATCGCAATCAATTCTCTCTTTTTCTCTCAAGATTCCGGTGATCATCAACAGTTCTGACTGGTTTCCGGTTGCGACTCGCAATCTGCTTCGTTAATCATCAAGGTATAATGACGTCATCATTCAAGTTTTGCAGGAATTATGAATGTTTGTTGAATATTCCGATGAAGTTTTGAAGATTCCGATGAGGATTTGAAGATTCCGATGATGTTTCCGATGAAGTTTTGAAGATGTTGACTCGCAATCAAGAACACTTAGGACTCGAAACCAGTGGTTACGAGTCGCAACATCAAGATTGCGACTCATGGTTGCGACTCAATGTTTATCAGTTGCGACTCATGATTGCGACTCGAAATCTGTTGGTTGCGACTCATGGTTGCGACTCGCAGACAACTGGTTTCGACTCGAGACCTTTTGGTTGCGACTCATGGTCTCGAGTGAACAGTAACAGTGTTTGTTTTGGTTTTTATTTTTATCACTGTTATATCTGAAGTTGGAAACTTATTTGATTTGTGTTGTGTGCAGAAAATGGATTTAAAGTTTATATCTTCTCATAATCAAGTTGGATATTTAGCACCTCCACCAGTGAAGCACAAGCAGCTGTATACGTCGTTAATGAAAGGCCTAAATACATGCCGGATTGTTCATGCTCTTCGTGAGAATCCAGTTGTTTATGAAAGCCTTATTCGAGACTTTTGGAAGACTGCTAACGTTGAAATCATTGAAGGAAAGGGAGCTATAGTTGCTGAGATTCAAGAGACGAAAGTTATAGTGACCGAGCAGATGATTAGAGATGTGTTAAGGTTTAATGATCAGGAAACAGATCCTATAGAACTTCCTGCTGGAACAGTGGAAGCAATTCTACCTCGTTTAAGTTATGAAGGAAAGTTTCCTCCCCTGGTAAAGAAGTTTGTGCATCCTTACTGGCGTCTATTACTGCACATGTTCCTTTTGTGCATGACAGAAAATAGAGGGGGAATCGACCAGTTGAATATCACCCAGTCTGCTGCTTTGATGTGTGTGATTACAAATGAGCCGTTTAATTATTCAAGATATATCTTGGAAGCAATGAAGAGAAATGCAATTGGGCTTCGAAAGGATAAGTTTCTTATGTATCCAAGGTTTGTGCAGATGATTTTGAATGAGTGTTATCCGGAATTGAAGAGATCTGGTAATACGTTGGAATTAAAGCCTATGGGTCCTTCATGTTTTGGTGCTCTTACTACGAAGAAAGGAACTGAGAAAAAGTTTGAAGGTTTGATTGAATTGGAGAAATTTGGTCAGTTCGCTGAGACGGAAGATGTTGGTGAGAATCTAGTAATGGCACGATCTGTTCCAGAGCGTAGTGTATCTGCACGTGCTATTGTTGCTGAAGAACATGATATTCCAAGGAGAGTTGAAGGTGAGCCTGAGCCAGAGCGTATTACAATTAACTCTGACGATGAAGGTGTTGAGATAATGTGTAACTCTGATGATGACATAGAACTTCCTCCTGAAGTTAATGCTGATGCTGTTCCTACGGTTGAGCCAGTGATTACTGCTGAAAGTTTGGCTATGCTAATAAAGTTAGTAACTGACAAGATGGGAAATCCTCCTTCCGATCTGTCAGTATCAACTGAAGAGCCTGTTGAAAGCCCAAGGGATTCTGATTCTATTCCATTAAAAAGGAAAAGGAGGGATCCTAGACCTGGAATGTTTGTTGAACAAGGAAAAGATCAATCCGTAAACATTGCTGATGATGACGAAGGTTTGTATGACTTCGACTTTGAAAAGAATGTTAGCGATACTACCACCACTGCAGAGAATTTCTTTGAGTTTGACGTTGGTACTCAAGGAGATGATATAGCTACGATGGATGTTGAAGTTCAAAATGAAGCTGGGCCCAATGTTGAAGTTCAGAATGAAGCTGGGCCCTCTGGAATTGTTGATGCTGGACCTTCTGGAATTGTTCATGAAGAACCTGGCAGTTCTAGTGGTAAAAGACCTGAAGAACCACTAAGAATGCCATTTGATAGTGATTCAAGTGATGAAGATGAATTTATCAGCATGAGAGATATGAAGAAACGAATGGTTGTGCTTGAGCAAGATTCGATTCATAAAGATGCAAAGATTATTCAACTTGAAGACACTATTGTAAAGAAAGATCAACAGATTGAACAACTTCAAGGAGACGTTAGCTTGTTGTTCAACATTGTTTATGATTTACGAGGAAAGTTGGAAAAGAAGTTTGGACAAGAATTTTCTGATCCAACTGATGTTGAAAACAGAAGAAAAGCTATTGCTAAAGATGATGCTGAAAGAAGTGCTGAAATGGAAAAATATTTCACAAGAGTTACAGATCCAGTTGCAGACAGAGAGAAGGCAGAGAGGATGAAAAAGAAAAGAGAGTTAGTGATCTTGAAGAACAAGAATGTCAATCCAGATGATGAAGATGCTCATGCAACCCATCATTTAATGGATGTTGGTGAAACTCTTTATGATAAAGTTGGAAATCGTTCTGGTGTAGTTAGCTGGGGATATGACCATGATCGTAAGAGATGGTGGATAAAAAGAAAAGTTGGACCTGTCGAGTGGTACAAACGTTCAGGACAGTTTCAGTCTTTCACTAAGGTGGATTTGACAGACTTGTCTAATGCACCTTATGTGGATGATAAGCCTGGTGGTCCTGGATATGCATTCTTTGAGAGGTTGAAGAGGGAGGTTGCTAGAGGTTTTCCCTCGATGCGTACGGCAGATTCCATTGTTAAACCAGCTAAAGGGATTAGAGATCCTTACACAAACAAACGTATGAAGATTGTGCATTGGCCAGCTACAGATAAAGAGAAGACAATTCCGTTAGTGAGAAAGATTCCCAAAGGAGCATTGAAAACATTACACTTTTGGGCATATGATGAACGTCTTGGGCAAGCGGTGATAGTTTGTGATGGAAATGCAAGTTATTGTTTGGTAGATCAGATTGACTTGTTGAATCTTGCGGTTGAAGATCTGGAAGTATTGGCAAGCAATCAAATCAGAGTTACAGAGAAATATGAAGAAATTGCTAAGGGTTGGACGTCTGCTGTAGCGTCTGTTCTGCATATTCAAAAGAAGGGATTCGGTGGATATAAAGATCGTATAAGTGGTGGTGATCAAGGAAATTGAAGTCAGAAGAACCTTCATGCATAAACCTAGGGGGAGATTGTTGGAACCCGAAGGTTTATTCATGTAGGTTAGCATAGTTTAGGGGTTGATTATGTACTTGTTTATTTCTTATGTTTTGGGTTGATTATGTAAGGTTTGGGCTAGTGTAGGTGATGTCGCATGGGCTTAGGTTATTGGCCCAGTTTGTTTAGTATTTAAGCACACCTCTACTATTTGTTTGAGTTGGTTGTTTTGGTGAACAGTGGGGGGCGACACAAAGGAGAAGGAACCGAGTTCCTATTCAAGTCTTGTATCAGTCTTTGCTAAGCCATTGAATGCAAGATATCGGTTTGTGTTTTGTTTATTATTTTCATCTTGGATATTATACATATTCTTGAATCACCTATTGATTGGATTCCGCACAATCAATAGGTTGTTTGATATCATTGAGAGATCCTCACGGGTTTTACACAAAGACTGTTAAGGCCTATCAACTGCTGATTGTCAAAGTGATGTTGAAGACAAAGTACTGTTGGAATCAAAGGCCTGATCAACCTAAGAGGAAAGCACTGCTCAGACTCATCAGTGATTAAAGCATCATCAGTGGATTGCTACATCAGTGCTTAGTATAGTTTGTTTATCAATGTAACAGTGTTTATTTAGCATCAGTGTTTAGAGGTTGTTATAACTGTTAGCTATCACTTGTAACATTTGTGCTTGTAATCATTATGAACAGTTCTATTATCAATAAAACAATGTTATTTAATCCCAATGTTTGTTTGGTTGTGTTTTACATTTTTCATGTTTTGACTTTTGTTCAATTTCAAACTCTACATCGCTTTCTGGAGAGTTATACGCAAACTGATGCGTAAACGTACTCAGTTTAATGCGACAAATAATCCAGAACATCAACATATACTCAACATACCTTAAATAACCTTTACATAACTTAGAAATAAGTTTTGAAGGCTTTGGTATAGCAAAAACAAGTTAATCCGCTTACAGGAACTAAACTTGACAAACTGCGAAAGTATGCCAATTTGAACTGTAACAAATCTTCCAGAACATGTCCATAAGTTAAACATACCATAAATATCCTTTACATAGCTTAGAAATAGGCTTTGAGGGGTTTGGTATGCTAAAACAAACTTTTGGATCATTCAGGGGCTAAAAGTGTCAAAAAGTGCACAAGTTTGCACTTTCGCGCATAACTTACGTTCTGAATACATCCGGACATCCAAACATTTATGTAAGCATTATAATATTATGCCTTAGTGTTTGGCATGAGAAAAATCCATTCGTCGCGTCATTTGGATCGTTTTTCGCGCTTATGCGCATTCCGTCGTAATTAACCGAACATCGCGATCGTACGGCCAAACGAACCAACATCCGACATATTTTTGAGCATGTTTCATGTCCACAATGTTTAGGCATCATTTGAGGGCCTTAAAGTTGGCTTTATGGGCCTTAGAAGTGTCGGAAATGGCTTAAACATGCAACAGGGACCAAAACTGCCATTTCTGAAAGTATGTGCATATCAGACATGCCCAGGCGGCCCGCCTGAGTTTTGTCTGATCCTGACGCGGGCCGCGTGGCCCCTACAGTTGCAGAAACTTTGTTTTCTTGCAAAACTTGGCCTTTCAAACACTCCAAAGGGCAATGCCCTTTCACCATCTCTGGGGTTAAGGTCATTATAAGCCACCACAACATCTTGATAAGTGTACGCATAAGATCGTGGCACGATATTCAAGAAACGATCCTAACGGCTTTACTTTTCCTATAAATACCCCCCCCCATTTGTGTTAAAACCCACAAAACTGATCAAAGAGCTCTAAGTTGATGCCATTGCTTCATACCTGAGCTCCTGGATCAAGTTTAGCTTTCGGGGACCCTTCGTAAGTGTTCTTTCGTTCTTTTAATCGCTTTCTAGTGCTAAAGTCAAACTTTGTTTGACTTTCTGCGTTGACCAACCTATGGTCAACACGAAGTTCATTGGAACTTCATAACGTGAGCGTGATCACGATGGTTATAGTCTATGTCGACTATACCTACTGATTACCACGTTATCTAGGCTCAGTGACGAGTCGTAGTTTCGGCCAAAATGCGCATTCTTGCGTATTTTGTAACCAAACTACTCGTGAGCATCAAAGTCGTTTTTTTGATGCCAAACCCGTTTTCTAAACTTAGTTAAGCATGTTCTAACATGCTTAGCTCGTCACTTTTAGTATAGTGCTTATATAGGGTCGTAAGGTAAGCGATCTAAACCATCGCTTATACTTTCGAACCCGACCCATTTGGTCGATCTTTTGGATCCGACCAAACACATTAGGTGACCATAGCTGTAACCTTCCGAGGTTATACCTTGTGGTCACGATGTTAGGCGTTCCAAACGCGTTCTACGCGGACGACGCGTTAAGGTAGCATAAGCTACCTAAACGGGTCGTAATGGGCCGCAAGCACTTAGGTTAGGTTTCATTTTAGTATGTAGGCTTTGTTAAACCATATTTCACGAGTCTCCATACTCGTTTGGTTTATGAACCCGCATACTATCCGATCCTTCCGATTTTGGTCCGGTATATTAACATAGCTACCTATTAGGTGCCGTTTGATATTCCGTGATCACTAGCATTGTGTGATTATTACACAAGAACTTCAAAGCAATCTCAGGTGAGTACATTGAACTCCTCTTTTACTGTTTTCCAAACTATTTTGGGGTGAAACACATGTGCCTACTTGTTACTTTCATGCTTTCCATGTTTTCACATCGTATACCTGCTATGTTCGTTAGTACATTATAGTACATAATTTCATTACATTTCATGCTATGTATGCCCATTGTGTGCGTACTTAGTACATTGTTTTACATTACATTTCTGCTATGTATGTTGACTGAGCATACTAGTACATTGATTCACATGACTTTTATGCTATGTATGCCCATTGTGTGCGTACTTAGTACAATTATTCATCACATGCCTACATTTTGGTATGACATTTGGTTTGTTTAACATGGAACAATACATTCATTAACATTGATCACGCCATTCGTTAGTAGGTAGTGGTACCATAGGAATTGACAACTCCCGTTCCGGACATCCTAGGTTGGTTTGGATGAAAGGAATGACCGAATTCGATATACATAACTTAGATAACCTTTAATTTGTTTAAGGGTTTATCGCCACAGTCTCAAGGCTTGGGTGTATGTATATTTCACAATACCGCATAAATGTTTGTATCAGTATAGCATGCATTTGTTCCACAAAACATAACGTTGATTTAAACCATGTTTTACTTCAATACCTTGTTTTTGTGCATTTTACACATGGTTTAGTTGATACATTTCGCTTACCATACATGATATATTTTGGGTACACATTACATGATCTACATTAAACATAAACATTTTGACATTGATATACATATTTGGTGGTTTACATTGAACATAAACTTTCGATATGGTTTGCACAATAACACTTGACAATTGATTTATACATGAACATCTTACATGGTCGTTGGTTTGGGTAAATGGTCTGAGTAACGTGGCGTATGTAATATGATACAAACATGGTGGATACGCCGCTGGTACTTCCTATATATAAATGCTTGTATATTATTACATATCGTAGCGTTATCTAAATCATTTCAGTTTAGACATATCACGTTTTACACAAATAACATGTTCTTCACAAGACATTTTTTTACAAACAACTTATCTTATACAAACTCATTTTTTTTCTAGGTTATTCATATAACCTTACATTATTCTCTTATTTATACATATCATCTGATCTTATCGTTTTTCATACGATTTACAAAACAAAACAAATTACAAGGTTCATGACTGACTGTTAGTAAACGTTTCTTTAAACTCAAGTCATGAATCCCACTTTCACAAAACCTATGTATCTCACAGGCATTTTTATGCTGACGTACCTACTTTCACATGTGTTTTCAGGAGCTGTTCCATAGGATGATGATCATGACACTAGGGCGGACCTGTGCCTTAGAGACTAAAAATGAAGATAGACTAGTTTAATTATGTCACGAACTCTTTGTTTTCCTGTTTAAGACAATGTATTACGCTTGTTTAATAAATAAAATGTAACTTTGATTTCCATGGTTATGAAACAATTAATTCTGTCCCAACACTCCTCGGCGTTTCCGCCGCGGTTGCATGTTATACGCGGCCGGGGTGTGACATCACTGTCTAGGTGATGTCAGGAAAGATGCTCAGTGGTTAGGATTTGTACTATAAATAGACAGTGCATGTATTGTTCTATTTAGCTCTTTGGCACACACATTCATCTTGTACGAACAACCATAGTGAGCTCACACTGAGGGGGAGTTAGTGTTCATGCATACATAACTCTGAATATTGTAATCTTTCAATCTTTTGACTATGAAAGCATTGTATGATCAAAGCTAATCTTTCCTTGATTGTGTTACAAAGTTTTACATTCATTTCCACTGCAATTATTCTCTGTTTTAACTTCTTTCATTACCATCTTAATTAAAACAACACAATCAAGTTGTAGGATCGAGGATTTGTCCAAACGAGTCAATCAGAGTCAAATCTAGTTTCTAGAAAGGCGGAATCAGACTAGAAACCGTCAATCAGTGTTAGAACAGGAGTAGAAGAGTAGAAAGTCACTTTAAACATGTTCTTCATTGATTTTAGACGTTTTGGTACAGAGAGAATAGAACAGGACTTCGGTACACAATTCTCCAGAATGTTACAAATGAAGAACACTACTAGCCTATTTATAGACCTGCCAGACCGCACGGAATAACACACCCAGACCGCACGAGTTGGACAACCCACTTCGTGCGACCTGGCTAAAACACATAAACTTAACATTTCGAAATACAAAACTAGCCTATTACATATAAACGACACGACATAGACTGATGATGCAGGCGATAGACATTATGCATCAACAAACTCCCCCTTGGATATTGCCGCAGTCTTCAGTCAGCCGGTCTTCAAAATATTTTTCACAAAGACTTGAAAAATTCTTCCCTTTGCTTCGGCTTTTTCAATAAAGCTTTCCTGAGCTGTTCCTTCTCTTTGGTAGCTCTCTTTTCTTCCTCAGCTAGCTTTTGAATCCATGTAGCTGGAGCAATTCTGTCTTTTTCTTCACGCTCTTCTCTCTCCTTCTCTGCTTTCAAAAACTCTTCTCTTTCAATCTCTCTCCAACTTGTTAACCACATATTTTCAGAATTTATACCCTTCTGAAAACATACTGTAGCTACCTTCTGAAACTGTAGAGCTTGTTCTCTATCTTCTGCCTTATATCCAATCTTGTTCACAAACAAACATTCAATATCCTTTGCAGAACAATTTACTATCCACATTGGATCATACAGGTGAATATTTCTGATTTCATTCCCAACTCTGTACACAATTACTGCTTCGGTCGTCATGCAACTATAAACCCAGCATACAAACCCCTCATGAAAATTCTGTTCCATTTTTGGCAATGGAATATTCTTCATAACCCTGGGCTTCTTGATCTTCAGAATTGTTTCCACACTACCTGTAACAGGATCTTTCCTCTTGACTTTCTTAGGATAATGTGGCTTCCAGTGTCGAAATTCCCTGAAGGCTTCAAATTTCATCAAGCCCCATGTTGGCATATCATGAACTCTGACTGGATATGATAATGTTCTGACTTGGGACAACTCTTCAACATCCCACCAAGGTAGAGATATTATATCTTGAATATATTGGAAATATTGAACACCAAACTCTCTTCTAATAGCATAAGCGTTGACTTGTGGCAAGTACCCCCAGCTTATGATATCACCCAGAGAAACATCTCTATCCTTTCTGTAATACTGTAGTGATCTTTTGTATTTTCTTTCCGTATCCTTCCTGAACCACTTCTTTCGTTCTTCACGTTGTTCTTCTTTAGACATTTCTCTAAAACTCTTACTCTTAACACTTTCAGCAACTTTTCTTCTCAATTCATCCTCATTTGCTTGACTGAATAACTCGGCAAGAGTTGGAAAGCTAGAAGTATCAACATTAACATTCTCAGACTGATCATCGTCGCTCCAGTCTTCTACTTCCACTTTATCATAATTATCAGCTTCTTCAACATACTTGTACTGATATGCAGGTTGATGATTGATATCAAACTCGTTCAACTCCTCTTCAAAATCGAAATTAAACTCACCTTCTTCAACATGCATCATCTTAATGATCTTAGCTCTTGTGTAAGTATGCAAGAGCTCACCTTCCTCTACATCATGTTCAAGACGTAGAATCAAACCTGCACCTTGATCAACAATCTCATCAACATTTTCAGAATCACCATGCTCCCCCTCTCCTCCTGCATTTTCCGGTTCTTCGTTTGCATCATCTTGAAGATACTGTCAATATTCTCTTCTTGTGATGCTTCAACTACTTTTATACCAGAATTACCTTGATCAGCATCATCATTTCCGTCATCATCATTATCGCTATGAACATAATATACTTCATCTGCATCATCTTTCAGATTATCATCTTCATCTTCTTCATCATCTTCGATCTTAATCATACCAGATACTGAAGTTAATGGACAAGGAGCTGGAATAGACGATTCTGGAACTTTTGTCGGGGATTTCGGCTCAGTCAGAACAATTTCCCTTTCAGTCACTTGAACATCATCTTCAGCTAGAACATCTTTACCCTTATCTTTCATTCCAGCTTCTATTTCAGCTTCACGTCTTGCTCTTACTTTCGCAAGTTCTATCTCTTCAAACCTTTGCTCAATCGGCTTACCAATCAAATCTTCCAACACTTTCTTTAACATATACTCTTCATGTTCCTTTTTAGCATTCTTGGCTTCTAACTCTTGATTTTTCAACTTGAAGTACTCATTCTGCTCATCCCTTCGAGACTTTTCTTCTTCCAAGTCAGCTATTCGAACTTTCAGAATGTCTATGTCGACTTGATCAACTTCAATCTTTTTCAACAAAGATGAATTCTTAGATTCAACAGACTTGACATGTTCCTCTAACTTCTTTTTCTCATTTAACACCTCATTCACCTTCTTTTGCAACTTCTTCACAAGATCATCATTCACAAAGCTAAAATCATCAAGCTCTTCAAGAACTGTACTCTCTGGAATATGTGGAAAATTTTCAAAACCAGACGATCCAGGAGTAGTATGAACTGGTGGTTGTGTGTTTGGTGGTGTTTGTTGGATGTGTGGTGAAGTTATTGGTGGTTGTTCATGAATGGGTAATGAAATATGATGTTGTGGTGGTGATTGTGGTGATTGTAAAGGATCAGGTGATGGTTGTCGTGGTGGTGGTGATATTGGTTGATTTTGTGATGGTGATGGTGGTTTAGATTGTGGTTCTGGTGGTGGATTTATTTTCAGCTTGAATTTTAACTTTCGCGCTGCTGGAGTTTCGACACGTTTTCTTGATGTTGATTTCTTTCTATCTCCTGAAGATGGTGATTTTACAACTTGAACATTTTCTGGTGGAACATATGTTTCATCATCATCATCCGAACTCCTCTTTCTCTTCTTTTGTTTCTCTCTATCTTTTGGATCATAGTTTTCTCTGATCCAACGTTCAACTTGAGCATCAATATCAACTTCTGAACCAGATAACCTCTCCTCTTCATCATCAACTACTGTTTTACTAGCTGATTTCTCAGCTTCTAAAGTATCATCAATATCTTTCAACAACTGCTCAGTTTCAGGAGTTAACGATTCTTGATCTTTTTCAACATTAGCTTCTGTCTCATCTACTTCTGGTTCATCAACCAGCATTGTTTCAACTGCTTTCTTTTTATGTTTCTTCTGTGGTTGAGAAGATGATCCTTCTTCAGCTTGGACTTTTGGTGTAGGATTTCTCTTTCCACCTTTTTTCCTCTTATCTGTTTCTACTTTTGTATACCAATCATTTCGAGTTTCATAGAAATCTTCTAACTTCGTTAATTCATCAATTGCACTTTTTTCTTTCATTTCAGCATCATTCCTCCACTTTAAAGGATTTACTGGATCTGGATCCTCATACTTATCACTTTTGATGAACCCGAAAAATCCTGTCTTCTTCGGTTCAGGCCAATTCTTTGTATACTTGGATGATCGGATCAACGTTTCATTATCCATGTGATGCAACAACATTAGATTATTTTTTCATCTTTCTTCAGATTTGGATACGCATGATCCAACATCATCTGCACAAACCTTGGATACACCCAACTTCGACTACCAGAAGTAATATTATCTTTCATGTAATGAAAAACAATTCTAGAAAAGTTGTATTTCTTGTTTAGTACCTGTTAGGGCAGGTTTTTTAATGACCTATGATCCTTACATGATATCCTAACAGTGATCCTTGTTTCTATGACAGATAGTGATCCTCAGAAGAGCTTCAGGATCAGGATCATGGATCATCCTAAGGATCCTCATACTAACGATTGTTCTCTTTGAATTTCATGTTGTTTTGCAGGAATTACGAGTTGGACCCGGTCTTGGCAACGTTATTAAGGAATCTTCCACGCTAATTTTGCACATGCATAACCGGAAATAGACGTTGTGGAGAATATGGAAACTTAGCACAAATTACGGATAATTTGTTAGGCTAAATTTACTTCTATTTCTAAAAGGGGTAACGAGCTAGTAGTTAGGTGACTTGCCTAAATTCAACCACACACACTTATATAAACGGCACTCTCAAGCATTTGGAGAGGACGACACATTTCTCACACGCTCTAGCAAACTACACCATAGTGATCCTTGTACCTAGCTCGTTACTATCCGAAGTTGTAAACATTATTTATTATATTTGAACTTGGTGATCGGTAGTTTCCATCACCCGAGGTTTTTTATGCCGGAGATCATTCATTGATCAAGGGCTTTTTCCTCGTATAAATCTTTGTGTCACTTGTGCAATTTACATTTAAGTGATCCTTATCTTTATTCATCATTTCAAGCATCATTCCCCGTTACAGAGAGTTTGGTTGCATTATCCTTGTGTGATTTTTGACCAAAACAGTTTGGCGCCCACCGTGGGGCAATTGGTGCTTCATTCATAAGAAAGTTTTCTGTTGGTGATCATTCCGGATCGTTGCATACGAATACATGGCTTCATCGGTGAAGAATACCTCTACTGCGATGTCTGCGGTCAATTCATCTCAGGGCATTCCACCTTTGCCTCCACCACCAGATGGATCTCAGAAAAATGCTGAGAAGAAATCAACTCCTATTTTCTCTAAACCTTCAACTTCTTCTGCTTCCTATACTCCCACTACTAGTGACATATTTACTTTGATTTTGCAGATGAGAGATCATATACAGCAACAGGACAAGACCAATGACAGGATCCTCAAAGAAATCGGAGATCTCAAGAAACAAAAGAAAGTGGCAGAGGATCATTCTCCACTGGTGCCCAAATCTTTGAATTTTGATACTCCGATGATTACTTCTCAGCCATCAGAGGTTCCAGACGTTCAACATGTGGGTGGACCAAGAGGAGTGCACTTCGGTTCAGCAATAGTGACTCAGGCATCAGGTTCATATTTCCAGCCAGCAGGATCCTATCCTCAGCATATGGGATCCTTCACGAATTCAGGAGCCTACTCAAGAGCACAGCAGGTTCAAGGATCCTCCTTTGTTCCAGGATCATCGCAGGTTCAAGGATCCCCCTTTGTTCCAGAATCATCCCAGTTTCAGGGATCCTTCCAGATGCCAGGATCCTTGAAGAGTTTGCAAACAGGAAATTTAGATGTCCATCAGGGAGATTTTATTCCAATGCAGACCATTGCTTCCACTGGTCCCTCCATCATCCCAGAGTCCCAGCAATATGGATTCACATCCAGTGTTCCTAACTTGAACCCAATGGGAGGTAACACTTTTAATAATTCTCTTACCACTAACCATGGATTCATGCAGGATGCAGGTATCAACCATGCTATGGCCAAAGAGCTGCAAAACTGAAGGATATGATATCAAGTGTTCCAGGGGTGGTCAAACCTATCCCGGAGATTGCAGATGGAAGCCATAAGATATCTCGTTTTGCGCCACCAATTTGTGATGCTGGGATACCCAAAAGATTCCATATTCCAACTATGAAGCTGTATGATGGTTCAACGGATACTGAGGAACACATAGCACAATACAGGGAGAGGATGGAGATCAATCCGATTCCAGAAAGGTTAAAGGAAGCGTGCCTATGCAAGGGATTTGGATCCACTCTTACTGGATCAGCTCTCAAATGGCTGCTAAGTCTTCCCCCTTACTCTATTACTTCATTTGCTAATCTAGTTAACTTATTCAATAATCAATTTTCTTGTAGTAGAAACTTTGAACGATTGACTAGTGATTTATATAGGATAACTCAGGGTCATAATGAATCATTAAGGGATTACATAACCAAATTTAGTAAAGAATCCTTGGACATTCCCAACTTGGATATAGCCACGGCTGTTGAGGCCTTCAAGATGGGATTGCTTAGGGATTCATTATTCTATTATGATCTTGTTATGACACCATGCAGGAACCTAGATGAAGTAAGGACTCGGGCACTCAGGTTCATCCGGCTAGAGGATGACAAGAGGATCCAGGAGAGAGTGGTAGGTTCCTCAAAACAAGAAAAGCAAGGATCCTCGTTCAAGAACAACAAATTCAAATCCTATAACAGAACTGACAACCAGAACGTGCATGCTGTTGACCAAGAAGATGATGATGAGGATTATCCTCCAATTTCTGAATATTGTTTTACCGTTGATAACCATGAACTAATCCTTGCGATGCAGAATCTAGGAGAAAAAGCCAGATGGCCCAGAAAAATGACAAACCGGCCGCAATTAAAGACAAATCAAAGTGGTGTGCATACCATGAGGATTTTGGGCATTTAACAGAGGAGTGCATCGCATTGAGAAAGGAAATTGGATATCTACTGAGCAAGGGGCACTTAAAGGAGTTGCTGGGAAGAAAAAAGCCAAGGACTCAGGATCCTGAAAGGATCCCTGAAAAAGCTCCAGCCCCTCCGGCAGATGCACAAGTGATAAACTTTATTTCTGGAGGATCAGACATCTGTGGTACATCCTTCTCAGCAGCTAAAAGGCATGCCAAGGAGGCTAAAATGGATAATGGAGAAAGACCTATTCGAACATCGAGTGTTTCGGAAGGAAAAAATCATAACCTTTGATGAGGATGATCGTGTTGACATCCAGGATCCTCATCATGATAGTTTAGTTATTACTCTTTTTATTTCTAACTATTTTGTCCGCAGGATCCTTATTGACGGAGGGAGCTCAGTAAACATTATCCAGCTAGATGTTCTGAAGAAAATGGGTATCCCTGAATCAGATATCACACCAAGATCCTCCGTGCTTGTGGGATTTAGTGGCGAAACTAAGAGAACCCTGGGGGACATCAAACTCCCAATTTATGTGGAAGGATTACATAATTATCAAAAATTTTGTGTTATTGACTGTTTATCTTGTTGTAATGTTATCCTTGGCAGGCCCTGGATACACGATATGAAGGCAGTCCCATCCACCTACCATCAATGTGTGAAGCTCCCTAGCCCTTGGGGAATAGTCAAGATCGATAGTGATCAGCAGGAGGCTAAGGATTGTTACACCTCATCAATGAAACCAGCCTCGAAATCAAGGGAGCAATAGCAACTAAAGTATCCTCCAAGGAATGTCTTGGAGGCGAGAGAGAAGGATGTGGTCGAAATCCTCATGGATCCTGATGATCCTGAATCCAAAATCTGTATCGGATCAGGGATCCTTGGCAAGATGAAAGAAGACCTTGTATCCTTCCTCAAAAGAAGAAAGTCTACCTTTGCATGGAAACATGAGGATATGACAGGTATATCTAAGGATATTATCACTCATAAACTTGGCATTGACAGGTCATTCAAACCAATCCATCAAAAAAGGAGGAAGTTTGCACCAGAAAGAAATGCCATTATCCAGGAAGAGGTAGAGAGATTGCTACGAGCAGGTATGATTAGAGAAGTAAAGTATCCAAGATGGCTAGCCAATGTGGTTGTTGTTCAAAAGAAAAATGGAAAGTGGAGGGTGTGTGTCGATTTCACTGATTTAAATAAGGCATGTCCCAAGGATCCTTTCCCATTACCCCACATTGACTCCATGGTGGATGCAACGGCGGGTCATGAACTGTTAACTTTTATGGATGCTTCATCTGGATTCCAACAAATTCAGATGGAACCATCTGACCAAGAGGATACGGCTTTTATGACCCCAACCGGTTTATATTGTTATATTGCTATGCCGTTTGGATTAAGGAATGCAGGTGCAACATATCAAAGGCTGGTGAATATGATGTTCAAGGATCAGATTGGACAGACTATGGAAGTGTACATAGATGATATGGTGGTGAAATCCATAAAAGCTGAGGATCACCTAAGAGACTTGGAGGAAGCATTTGATATCCTTGACAAATATAACATGAAGCTTAATCCTTCAAAATGTCACTTTGGTGTTAAAGCCGGTAAATTCTTAGGATATATGGTAACCACGAGGGGCATTGAAGCAAGCCCGGAACAAATCAAAGCATTGGTGAATATCAAATCTCCTGCCAACGCTAAGGATGTGCAAAGGCTAACAGGCATGATAGCAGCTTTAAACAGATTTATATCCAAATCCTCAGAGAAGTGTAAAGAATTCTATGATATCCTAAGGAAGAACAAGAAATTCGAGTGGACTGAGAAGCATGAGAGTGCTTTACAAGCCCTCAAAGAATACCTATCCTCAGCTCCAGCGTTGATGAAAACAGAAAAAGGAGATGTGTTATCCTTATATCTTGCGGTATCCTCAAAAGCAGTAAGTGCAGTCCTTGTTAAGGATCATGAAGGTACATAATATCCTGTCTATTATGTAAGTAAGAGTTTACTTGATGCTGAATCCAGGTATTCACACCTTGAAAAGCTTATTCTTGCATTAATTATGGCATCTACTAAGTTAAGACATTATTTTGAAACTCATGTTATTGTTGTTAGAACTAATTTTCCAATTAAGAATGTCCTCAGGAAACCAGAGATGTCCGGAAGGATGGCTAAGTGGGCAGTAAAACTTAGTGCCTATGATATAAGATATGAGCCTAGAACAGCCATCAAATCCCAAGCATTAGCAGACTTTGTGGCCGATTTCAGTAGTGATTTACAAAAGGAAGCCGAATTGGAAGTCCAGCAGCTGGAGGAAACCAAGGATCCTTGGATACTACATACTGATGGATCCTCAAATGTCAAAGGCACGGGGCTTGGTATACTACTAAAATCGCCACAGGGGGACATAATACCCCACTCCATAGCTTGTGAGTTCCAAGCCACTAACAATGAGGCTGAGTATGAAGCCTTGATTGCTGGTTTGCAAATTGCTAAGCATATGGGGATCAGGTATCTTGAGGTATACGTGGATTCATTGTTAATCACTAATCACTTTAATGGATCCTATGCTGTTAAAGGTGAAAAACTAACTAAATATTTAGAGATAGTCAAAGAATTGGCACTCTCCTTTGTTTTCTTTAGTTTGACACAGGTACCAAGGGAAGAAAATACAGAAGCTGATGCATTGGCTAATCTAGGATCATCTTTGAAGATCCCAGAGGATATAAGTATCCCCATCATCCATATCCTGGCTCCTGCTATTGAAAATCAAGTGGCCATGGAAATAGAAGAGGATTCTGCAATGATCCCTAGTGAGGATACTCAACCTTGTTCAGGATCATGGATCTCACCAATCATGAGATACTTACAACACGGAGAGATTCCTACGGGAGAAAACCCTAGGGCTTTCAGAATTAAGGTATCTCAATTCACAATCTTAAATAATATGTTGTATAAGCGATCTCTTGCAGGACCATATTTAAGATGTATCGAGGATCCTGAAGTTCAAGAAGTTTTAAAAGACTTCCACGAAGGAGATTGTGGAAACCACACTGTGGGCAGGGCATTGTTCTCAAGGATCTTAAGGACAGGATACTACTGGCCAACTATGAAAAGGGATGCTTTGGAGTATGCTAAGAAGTGTGATCCTTGTCAAAGACACAGCAATATCCTTCATCAGTCAGCTGAATTTCTACACCCTATATCCTCCTCTTGGCCATTTATGAGATGGGGGATGGATATAGTTGGCAAGCTCCCTAAGGCACCTGGTGGAAAAGTGTTCATGCTTGCTATGACTGATTACTTCTCCAAGTGGATAGAGGCTGAAGCTTTTGCACAAGTCAGAGAGAAGGAAGTTATATCCTTTATTAAGAGAAATATTATAACTAGATTTGGCATTCCTTCTGAAATTATATGTGATAATGGTTCCCAATTTATTGGGGGCAGAACTACTAACTTTTGTGACAGCTGGGGGATTAAGATGATAACATCAACACCAGTCCACCCACAAGCTAATGGTCAAGCAGAATCATCCAACAAGATCATCATCAACAATTTGAAGAAGAAACTTGGATCCAAGAAGGGGAAATGGGCAGAAGAATTACCTTATGTGCTTTGGGCTGATAGGACAACCCCCAAGAATGCTACTGGTCAAACACCATTCTCTTTGGTATTTGGGGCAGAATCAGTGATCCCAACAGAAATGGTGGTTCCAACTGCTAGAACAAGTACGCGTGATCCTGAGGAAAATGATGAGAACCTGGTTCGAGACTTGGATACTATTGAGGAAATCAGGGATTTGGCTAGGATAAGGATGGCTAGCTACCAACAAAGAATGGCTGGTGCTTACAACAAAAATGTCAGGATAAGGAAATTCCAAGTTGGGGATATGGTATTGAGAAAAGCATTCCAGAATACCACCAATCCTGCTGATGGAAAATTAGCACCAAAATGGGAAGGCCCTTATTTGATTGAAGCTGAAGCAGGAAAGGGGGCATATAGATTGCTAACCATGGAAGGTGACTTGCTACCAAGAGCCTGGAATGTTGTCTACTTGAAGAAATATTTCATGTAAGCAGGATCCTCCTGGCACATATGATCCTTGCATTAGAGGTATCCTTGAAGGATCCTTGAGGTGTCAATGATCCTTACTCCGGTAATATCCTAATCTTGAACTATTTCATTTTCTTATTTTCTTATTTAAGGATAAGGATCATGTATCCATTATCCTTCTCTCATAAGATTTTGAGTTTTGATAGTCCAGGTATCCTTAGCATATTGTCGACAATCTTCAGAAGCAATTCAGATCCTTGGGTTTAACCCCAGTTGTTTGGGCTTGTCCCCAGTTTCGCCTGTAGCGCACGATGATCCTGGTATAGTTCAAGTCTTTGGGACCAGTACTCGCTTTAGGGGCTGATAATTCCATTGTACTGGCTATACCTAGGATCCTACGTATAATGGTAGACGTACCATACATCCGTTCCTAAGGTTTCTAACGTCTTCACGTTAGCTAAGGTTTTGGCATCATCATGTCACTAAGTTTGGATAGTCTCCAGTAAGGGCCATACTCCAGTTTACATACGATCCTTGGGCTTGTCCCCAGTTATCCTTGGGCTTGTCCCCAGTTATCCTTGGGCTTGTCCCCAGTTATCCTTGGGCTTGTCCCCAGTTACTAACTCTTATCTTATATTGGCTTAGTCCCAAGTTATGCTCTATTTCAGGTCCTTGAAGTTAAACAACTAAGGATCCCTGATCCTTATTTCTCTCTAAGGTTTATCTTATAGTTATCCTGATTATGGTTAGGATCCTAACTTGGATCCTCAGGTATGATCCTAAGCTATTTTTATCTTATTCATTGTTTATTTGAATAACCCTTATACTTTGACAACTGAACTTATGATCCTTAAAACATACACTACTTTTTGGGATTTTTCGACTATAGGATATTTGATCATGGATCATATCCTAAATTCTTTCAATCTAAGTTATTCAAAGTAACCTATTTAATAAGTATACATCAAGACAATTAAAAATTAAAAAGGATAACAACACAGGATAAGCGACAAAAGTTAAGATTTTATTTATTAAACATAAAGACTAACCCTTCATAGGTTGTTAAAATTACCTACCCCGAGCATCTACCAGCAATACGTGGCCCGTCCGCTGGGGTAGGTAAAGGGTGTCCATGATAATAATTTTCAAGATTGTGCAGGAAGATAAAGGCGGCAGGATCACAATAGTTTCATCCCCCAAACAGAGGATCCCTCCACCATATGCAATCCTACCTATTGTCTGAAGGATCCTTGATCCTTAACCCTAAAACTATTGTTCATAAGTACAGACCATAAATTGTTCAAACAACCACCAAACAAACAAACAAAAAATTGGGCTCCGGCTATGTCTAGAAATTTCCTTCATCACCCAATCCTGCAGCTTAATCCTTCGCTGCATCATCACCACCAGCTCCACTTGCCTCACCACCCTGATCCTTGCCACTGCCTCCAGCCTCAAGCGTCAAGATCTCCTCAGCCTCTTCATCGTCCTCCAGTTCATCCAGCCTTGCTTTCCAGCCCTCCACATCCCAGGTGCTCTTGTCAAAAGCAGGATCCTGAGCTTCCATGGCCTTTTGCAGCTGGATCTTGTACATAGCTATGGTGGCAGAAACCTTAGCATCCTGGGTGATCTCGTGCTTCTCATAGTCAAAGTTGATCAGCATCTTGGCAGCATCATTCTTGGTGGCCTGGAGCTCCTTCTGAAGATCGGCTATCTTGAGATCCTTCAGCACAGCAACCTGTTGAAGATCAGCAATCTGGCGATCCTGATCCTCAACATGGCCAACATATGTCTTTATCTCCACAAATTTCTGCAAGGAAGACAAAGGAATGATGTCAGAAGCCAAGTGATCCTCAAACAAGCAGGATATGTAAGCAGGGACAGTGATCCTTACCTCATTAAAATAGTCCATGAACTGTTGGCGGATCAAGGGAAGGCCTTGCAGATCCTCAGCCTCGGAGGTCTTTCTCTTCTTGCCTCCCTTTCCTCTGAGGGGTGCTTTAGGGACCGAAGCAGTTGGGCTAGCAGCAGGAGTCTTCTTCTTAGAGGATTTGACGTTAGTAAGATCAGTGATGCTAAACTTCGAGGCAGATTTGGTGGATTTTCCAGCACCTATACAACCAAGACAAGATAAGTATCTTAATTTTATTTGACTCTCATTATATAATTACTCCTTAAATAAGGATACTTACTTGACATTGTGACAGAAGCAGAGGATACTTCCTGAGAATCCTGGGTGGTTGTTTTGGTCAAAAATCACACAAGGATAATGCAACCAAACTTTATGTAAATGGGGTATGATGCTTGGTTTGTAGAAAAAGTAAAGGATCACTTCAATGTGAAATACGCAAAAACACAATGATTTATACGAGGAAAAAGCCCTTGATCAATGTATGATCTCCGGCATAAAAAACCTCGGGTGATGGCAACTACCG
Organism: Helianthus annuus; assembly: GCF_002127325.2. NCBI lineage: Eukaryota > Viridiplantae > Streptophyta > Magnoliopsida > Asterales > Asteraceae > Helianthus > Helianthus annuus. Next base: position 111,549,380 of record NC_035433.2, on the reverse strand, counting down.
ATCACCAAACTTCAATATAAGAAAAATAGTTACAACTTTGGATGATAATGAGCTGAGTACAAGGATCACTATAGTTTCGAGTGTCTAAGCGTGTGAGAGTTGTGTCGTGTGTTCTTCCGAATGAGGAAGAGTGTTATATATACAAGTGTAGGTGACCTATTTTAGGTAAAAAGACTAATAATCAGCTCATTACCCCTTTAGAAATAAAAGTAAATCTAGCCTAAATTATCGCCCTTAAATCATGCCATGTTTCCATATCCTTCACAACGTCCATCTCCGATTAAGCACATGCCATAGTTGTAAAGACGTGTCCTTTAATTGTGATGCTTAAGAGCGGATCCTGCTAGATGTCCTGCAAAACAACATTAAATTCAACGAAAGCAACTGTTAGTATGAGGATCCTATGATGGTCCGTGATCCTGATCCTGGGACTCTGCTGAGGATCACTATCTGTCAAAGAAACAAGGATCACCGGTTAGGATCACATGCGAGGATCATGTATTGTAAAAATCCAGCCCTAACAATTGCCCCCAAAATATAAGGAGTTCATTGTAAATTAACGAGTTATATTTTGCTTTGATCTTATCTGCAACGAACAATTCGGATAACTAGCCGTTAATTTCGAACTAGCCGTTGCAACTTTTACGTCATTGAGGTGACATCCCTGCAAATCATGATTATAAATAGGAGATAGGGTTAGGATCAATCTTCATTTAAATTCAAGATATTCTCCCTTTATAATCTCTACCGAAGATCAATCAGGTATTCTCTTCTCTTTCTTCCCTATCTTGCTCTGTTTTTCTGCTTTTATCCTGCCAAGAGTATGTTGCTCCGAAATTCTCCTCACAAGGATCACAAGAAGATCAGTCCCTTGAAAAGCCAAGGGATCGTCAAAGACTCTCCTACAGAGAGGTGCTGCTTTACTGATGCTCATGTTGATAGGATCCGTCACTGTTTTCCGGCGGATACCGTCTTCAAGTCTTTTACTCCCACCGCTCTGAGTGATTTCGTTTCTGACGCCTGGGTGGCCTTTCCTGCAACTCCGTTTACCATAGGATATTCATATCCTTTTCCAGCCTTCACCCAGTCCTTCTTTTCTCTGACCGGTATGTCCTATATCCAGGCCATGCCGATGATCTGGAGGGTTCTGTGTACCCTTGAGAGGATCATCGAGCAGGAGGGGATTGACTTAGGGATGCCGGAGCTGGCCGAGTTATATGATCTTACCACATTTGGTTCCTGTCGATACTTGTTGAAACGGAAAGCTGGAGTGGATCACCCTGTTTTTAAGGTCACAAAAAATGATACCAACTGGAAGCGACGATTCTTCTTTGTTAGGAGAGATACCATCCCTAACGGGGAGGATCTGCCCAAGGAGTGGGCTACTCATGGTAGGATAGAGGATCCTGGAAGGATCACCATCAGACTTGTCTCTTATGATGAGGATCACTAATGTCTTTTTTGTCTTTTGTGTTTTTTCAGCTATATCCGTTACTCAGCTCAAGTTAACTCCTGCTGCAAGAGAGAGAGTTTTAGCTTTCAAGAAGCTTGATCCTGAGACCAGAAGTTTTCAAGTCACCATCCAAGATTCACAAGAAGTATCCTCCGCATCTGCCACAATGTCAAGTAAGTATCCTTACCAAAAAGTAAGTTCTATGCAAAAATATTAAATTAGTTAGGAGACTTATCTTGTTTTGATTGTGTAGGTGCTGGGAAATCTGCTAAGTCCGCCAAGTCTGCCTCCTTGTTTGGGATTGATGATCTTGCCAATGTCAAATCTTCGAAGAAGAAGACTCCTGCGGCTAGTCCCTCTGCTTCAGCCCCTAAATTACCCATTAGGGGTAAGGGAAAGAAGAGGAAGGCTCCGGAGGATCTTCAAGGATTTCCTCTGCTCCGCCAACAGTTTCTCGATTATGTCAATGAGGTAAGAATCATTGCCCCTGTTGGTTATCCTGATGGTTTTGAGGATCACCTATGTCTGACGTCATATCCTGTTTTTCTTGCAGAGATTTACCGAAATAGAGACTTATGTTAATCACGTTGAAGATCAAGACCGCCAGATTGCCGACCTTCAACAGATGGGTGTGCTGAAGGATCTCAAGATAGCTGATCTTGAGAAGGAGCTCCGGGCTACCAAGGATAAAGCTGTCAAAGCACTGATCAACTATGACTACGAGAAGCGTGACATCACCCAGGACGCTAAGGTCTCTGCTGCGATAACTATGTATAAGATCCAGCTGCAGATGGCTGCGGAGGCTCAGGATCCTTCCTTTGACAAAGGCACATGGGACGTGGAAGGTTGGAAGGCAAGGCTAGCAGAGTTGGAGGATGACGATGATGCTGAGGATATCCCAATGCTGGAGGGTGGTGATGCTGGCAAGGATCAGGGTGGAGAAGCTAGTGGAGCCGGTGGTGATGAAGCAGCGAAGGTTTGAGCTGCAGGATTGGGCAATGATGGATATTTCGAGACTAGGCCGGAGCCCAATTTTTTTGAGTTTGGTAGTGGTTTGTTTGTGGTTTGAAACAATTATGGTTTGTAATCTTTGAACAATAGTTTTTAGGGTTAAGGATCATGGATCCTTTGGACAATAGGTAGGATTACAAAAGGTGGAGGGATCCTCTGTTTGGGGGATGAAGCCTTTGTGATCATGCCGCCTTTAATTTCCTGCACCTGCTAAGACCGCATAGACAATGGACACCCTTTGCCAACCCATGTGGACGGGCCACGTTTTGCTGGTAGAAATGTGGGTTGGCAATTTTGACAACTTTTTGAAAGGGTTTAAGATCCTTTTGTTAATAATATAACTCTAATCTTTCTGGCTTATCTCGTGTTGTTATCCTTTATTTATCTTCTTATTTCCCAGTTTTTAGAAACATATTTGTTAGAGTAACAAGAGTTGAGCAAACCATGTTTAATAAATTTAGGATATGATCCTAGATCAAATATCCTATCATTGAAAATTTTCAAGGATCATAGTTTTAGTTGTCAAAGTGTAGGGGTTGTTTAGTATAATCAAAATAGTCAAGGATCATACCTGAGGATCCAAGTTAGGATCCTAGCCTTTAATCAAGATAACCATAAGTGAAATTTTAATGGATGATAAGGATTAAGGATCCTTATTTGTTTAACTTCGAGAACCTGAAAAATGGAACATATCTTGGGACTAAGCCAATGTAAAAGATAAATTAGTAGCTGGGGACATGCCCAAAGGATAACTGGGGATGATCCCAAAGGATCACTGGGGACAAGCCCAAAGGATAACTGGGGACAAGCCCAAAGGATAACTGGGGACAAGCCCAAAGGATCGTATGTAAACTGGAGTATGGCCCTTACTGGCGACTATCCAAACTTAGTGACATGAAAATGTCAAAACCTTAGCTAACGTGAAAACGTTAGAAACCTTATGAACGGATGTATGGTACGTCTACCATTATACGTAGGATCCTGGGTATAGCCAGTACGATGAGGTTGTCAGCCCCGGAAGTGGGTACTGGTCCCAAAGACGTGAACTATATCAGGATCATCGTGCGCTGCTGGCGGAAACTGGGGATAATCCCAAGGATAACTGGGGACAAGCCCAAGGATCTGCATTGCTTTTGAAGATCTTTGACGATATGCTGTAGATACCTGAACTATCATAACTCAAATGGTTCGTGAGAAGAGGATGAAGGATACAGGATCCTTATCCTTTGGTAAAAAGTAAGGAAATGTAAATGTTTTAAGATAAGGACATTACCAGATTAAGGATCACTGACATCACCGGGATCCTTCGAGGATACTTCAATAAAAGGATCACATGCTTGAAGGATCATGTTCACATAAAGTATCTCTTTAAGTGAACAGCATTCCAGGCTCTTGGTAACAAGTTTCCTTCCATGGTTAGCAATCTGTATGCCCCCTTTCCTGCTTCAGCTTCAATTAAGTAAGGGCCTTCCCACTTTGGTGCTAACTTCCCGTCAGCAGGATTAATAGTGTTTTGGAATGTTTTTCTCAACACCATATCTCCGACTTGGAACTTCCTTATCCTAACATTTTTGTTGTAAGCACCAGCCATTCTTTGTTGGTAGCTTGCCATCCTTATCCTAGCCAGATCCCTGATTTCCTCAATAGTATCCAAATCCTGAGCCAGGATTGTAGCATTTTCTTCAGGATCACGAGCACTTGTTCTAGCAGTTGGGATCACCATCTCTGTTGGGATCACTGCTTCTGCCCCAAATACTAAAGAAAAAGGTGTTTGACCAGTGGCATTCGTGGGAGTTGTTCTATCAGCCCATAGCACATAAGGTAACTCCTCTGCCCATTTTCCCTTCTTGGAACCTAGCTTCTTCTTCAGATTGTTGATGATGATCTTGTTGGATGATTCTGCTTGGCCATTGGCTTGTGGATGAACTGGTGTTGATGTTATCATCTTGATTCCCCAACTGTCACAAAAGTTAGTAGTTCTGCTTCCAATGAATTGGGAACCATTATCACATACAATTTCAGAGGGAATGCCAAATCTAGTTATAATGTTTCTTTTGATAAAGGATATAACTTCTTTTTCTCTGACTTGAGCAAAAGCTTCAGCTTCTATCCACTTAGAGAAGTAGTCAGTCATGGCAAGCATAAATACTTTTCCACCAGGTGCTTTAGGGAGCTTGCCAACTATATCCATCCCCCATCTCATGAATGGCCAAGAGGATGGTATGGGGTGTAGCAATTCAGCTGGTTGATGAAGGATATTGTTGTGTCTTTGACAAGGATCACATTTCCTAACATATTCTACAGCATCCCATTTCATGGTTGGCCAGTAGTATCCTGTTCTAAGGATCCTTAAGAACAATGCCCTGCCCCCAGTGTGGTTTCCACAATCTCCTTCATGGAAGTCTCTCAATACTTCTTCAATTTCAGGATCCTCGATACATCTCAAATATGGTCCTGCAAGAGATCGTTTATATAGCATATTATTTAAGATTGTGAATTGAGATACCTTAATCCTGAAGGCTCTAGGATTTTCTCCCATCGGAATCTCCCCGTGTTGCAAGTATTTCATGATTGGTGAGACCCATGATCCTGCATGTTGGGGCTGGATTTTACTATAAATGATCCTTATACGTGATCCTGACCAGTGATCCTTGTTTCTTTGGCAGATAGTGATCCTCAGCCAGACTTCAGGATCAGGATCATGGGACGATATGGTGATCCTTACACTAACGGTCACTTCCACTTATTACAAAATTGTTTTGCAGGAACACCTAGCAGGATATGCCCTACACATCATGATCCAGGGACGCGTTTTCACAAATATGGCAAGAGCTAAATTGGAGATAGACGTTGTACCGGATATGGAAACTTAGCTTGATTAATGGGCAGCAATTTAGGCTAGATTATCTTTATTTCTAAAGGGGTAATGAGCTGATTAGTGGTCTATCTACCTAAAATAAGTTACCTACACATGTATAAATACCACTCTTCCTCATTCGGAAGAACACACACAACATACGACACAACTCTCAACACTTAGACACTCAGTGATCCTTGTACTCAGCTCATTATCATCCGAAATTGTAACTACATTTTTATTATATTGAAGTTGGTGATCGGTAGTTGCCATCACCCGAGGTTTTTTATGCCGGAGATCATACATTGATCAAGGGCTTTTTCCTCGTATAAATCATTGTGTCTTTGTATCTTTATCACAGAAGTGATCCTTTACTTTCATAGCTAACCAAGCATCATACCCCGTTTACATAAAGTTTGGTTACATTATCCTTGTGTGATTTTTGACCAAAACAGTTTGGCGCCCACCGTGGGGCAATTGGTGCTTCATTCATAAGAAAATCTTTTGTTCGAAATCATTTCAAAGAGTTACATGGCTTCATCATTGAAGAACACGTCCACGGCGATGTCTGCGGTCACTTCATCACAGATCACCTTGCCTCCTCCACCGGCAGGATCTCAGAAAAATACTGAGAAGAGATCAACTCCCACGTTCTCTAAACCTCTATCTTCTTCTGCTATGAATTCTTCTATTCCCAGTACTAGTGATGTATTTGCTTTGATTTTGCAGATGAAGGATCGTATGCAGAGGCAAGATGAAACTAACGAAAGGATCCTCAGGGAAATTGGAGATCTCAAAAGACAAAAGAAAGCGGCAGAGGATCATTCTCCACTGGTGCCCAAATCCTTGAGCTTTGATACTCCAATGATCACTTCCCAACCATCAGGGATCCCGGACGTGCAAATCACAGGGGAGTCAAGAGGATCACGTCTCAACTCGGCAGCAATGACTCAGACATCAGACTCACATTTTCAGCCAATAGGATCCTATCCTCAGTACATGGGATCCTTCATGAATCCGGGAGCCTATCCGGGGGCACAGCAGTTTCAAGGATCCTACTTTATTCCAGGATCATTCCAGGGCCAAGGATCCTCCTTTGTTCCAGGATCATCCCAGGTTCAAGGATCCTCCTTTGTTCCAGGATCATCCCAGGTTCAAGGATCCTCCTTCGTTCCAGGATCATCCCAGATACCAGGATCCTTACAGATGCCAGGATCCCTAAAAAGTTTGCAAACAGGGAGTCTAGATGTCCATCAAGGGGACTTCATTCCAATGCAGACCATTGCTTCCACTGGTCCCTCCGTTGTCCCAGAATCCCAGCAATATGGATTCCCTAACTTGAACCCAATGGGAGGTAACACTTTAAACAATTATCCTACCACTAACCATGGATTCATGCAGGATACAGGTACCAATCATGCTATGGCCAGGGAGTTGCAGAAGCTAAAAGACATGATCTCAAGTGTTCCAGGGGTAGTCAAGCCTATCCCAGAGATTGCAGATGGAAGCCACAAGGTATCTCGCTTTGCACCACCAATTTGTGATGCAGAGGTGCCCAAAAGGTTCCATATCCCTACCATGAAGCTGTATGATGGAACAACGGATCCAGAGGAGCATATAGCACAATACAGGGAAAAGATGGAAATCAATCCTATCCCAGAAAAGTTGAAGGAAGCATGCCTATGTAAAGGATTTGGATCCACTCTAACTGGATCAGCTCTTAAGTGGCTGCTAAGTCTTCCCCCTTACTCTATTACTTCATTTGCTAATTTAGTTAATTTATTCAATAACCAATTCTCTTGTAGTAGAAAATTTGAAAAATTAACCAGTGATTTGTACAGGATAACTCAAAATAATAATGAATCATTAAGGGATTATATAACTAAATTTAGTAAAGAATCCTTGGATATTCCCAACTTGGATATGGCTACGGCTGTTGAAGCCTTCAAAATGGGACTTCTTAAGGATTCATTATTCTATGATGATCTTGTTATGACACCTTGCAGGAATTTAGATGAAGTAAGAACTCGAGCACTCAGGTTTATCCGGCTAGAGGATGACAAGAGGATCCAGGAGAGACAAGTAGGATCCTCAAAACAAGATAAGCAAGGATCCTCCTTCAAAAACAACAAGTTCAAATCCTACCATAGAAACGAGAACAAGAATGTGCATGCTGTCGACCAAGAAGAGGATGATGAAGAATATCCTCCAATCTCAGAATATTGTTTTTCCGTTGATAATCATGAACTAATCCTTGCAATGCAGAATCTAGGTGAAAAGGCTAGGTGGCCCAGGAAGAATGATAAACCATCCGGGACTAAAGACAAGTCCAAATGGTGTGCATACCATGAGGATTTCGGGCATCTAACTGAAGATTGCATAGCCTTAAGAAAAGAAATTGGATACCTGCTAAGCAAGGGGCATCTAAAAGAATTGTTGGGGAGAAAAAAGCAAAGAACCCAGGATCCTGAAAGGATCCCTGAAAAGGCTCCAGCACCTCCGGCAAACGCAGAAGTGATTAACTTCATATCCGGAGGATCAGACATTTGTGGAACATCCTTCTCAGCGGCCAAAAGACATGCAAAAGAATCAAAAATGGATAATGGAGAAAGGCCTATTAGAACCTCAAGCGTCTCAGAAGGGAAGATGATAACATTTGATGAGGATGATCGCGTTAATGTTCAGGATCCTCACCATGATAGCTTAGTTATCACTCTCTTTATCTCTAACCATTTTGTCCGCAGGATCCTTATTGACGGAGGGAGCTCAGTGAACATTATCCAGCTTGATGTCTTGAAGAAGATGGGAATCCCAGAATCAGACATCACACCAAGATCCTCCGTGCTTGTAGGATTCAGTGGAGAAACGAAGAAAACTCTGGGGGACATCAAACTCCCAATCTATGTGGAAGGATTACATAATTATCAGAAATTTTGTGTTATTGACTGTTTATCTTGCTGCAATGTTATCCTTGGCAGGCCTTGGATACATGATATGAAAGCAGTCCCATCCACCTACCATCAATGTGTGAAGCTCCCTAGCCCATGGGGGATAATCAAGATCGAAAGTGATCAGCAAGAAGCTAAAGATTGTTATACATCATCCATGAAGCCAACATCGAAACCAAGGGAGCAATAGCAATTACAGTATCCTCCAAGGAACGTCTTGGAGGCAAGGGAGCAGGATGTGGACGAAATCCTTCTGGATCCTAGTGATCCTGAGTCAAAGATCTATATCGGATCAGGGATCCTTGGCAAGATGAAAGAAGACATGATATCCTTCCTCAAAAGAAGAAAATCTACCTTTGCTTGGAAACATGAAGATATGACAGGTATATCTAAGGATATTATTACTCACAAACTTGGCATTGACAGGTCTATCAAACCAATCCATCAAAAAAGGAGGAAGTTTGCACCAGAAAGGAATGCCATTATCCAAGAAGAAGTAGAGAGACTACTTCGAGCAGGTATGATCAGAGAGGTAAAGTATCCAAAATGGTTAGCCAATGTGGTTGTTGTCCAAAAGAAAAACGGAAAGTGGAGGGTATGCGTCGATTTCACTGATTTGAATAAGGCATGTCCCAAGGATCCTTTCCCATTACCCCACATTGACTCCATGGTGGATGCAACAGCGGGGCATGAACTGTTAACTTTTATGGATGCATCATCTGGATTCCAACAAATCCAGATGGAACCATCTGACCAAGAGGATACAGCCTTTATGACCCCAACCGGTTTATATTGCTATATTGCCATGCCTTTTGGACTAAGAAATGCAGGTGCAACATATCAAAGGCTGGTAAATATGATGTTCAAAGATCAAATTGGAAAAACTATGGAGGTGTACATAGATGATATGGTGGTCAAGTCAAAGAAAGCTGAGGATCACCTAAGGGACTTGGAAGAAGCATTCGATATCCTTGATAATTATAACATGAAACTAAATCCTTCAAAATGCCATTTTGGTGTTAAGGCAGGAAAGTTCTTAGGATACATGGTAACCCAGAGGGGCATTGAAGCAAGCCCGGAACAAATCAAAGCATTAATAAATATCAAATCTCCTGCCAATGCCAAGGATGTTCAAAGACTAACAGGCAGGATAGCAGCTTTGAACAGATTCATATCGAAATCCTCAGAAAAGTGCAAAGAATTCTACGATATCCTAAGGAAGAATAAGAAGTTCGAATGGACTGAGAAGCATGAGAATGCTTTACAAGCCCTTAAAGAATATATGTCCTCAGCACCAGCATTAGCAAAACCGGAGAAAGGAGATGTGTTATCCTTATACCTAGCGGTATCCTCAACCGCTGTAAGTGCAGTCCTCGTCAAGGATCATGAAGGTACACAATATCCTATCTACTATGTAAGTAAAAGTTTGCTTGATGCCGAATCCAGGTACTCACACCTCGAAAAACTTATTCTTGCATTGATCATGGCATCCACTAAGTTAAGGCATTATTTTGAAACCCATACTATTATTGTTAAAACTAATTTTCCAATTAAGAATGTCCTCAGGAAACCAGATATGTCAGGGAGAATGGCTAAGTGGGCAGTAAAGCTTAGTGCCCATGATATAAGATACGAACCAAGAACAGCCATTAAATCTCAAGCATTAGCTGACTTTGTGGCTGATTTCAGTAGTGATCTACAAAAGGAAGCAGAATTGGAGGTCCAACAGCTGGATGAGACCAAGGATCCTTGGATCCTACACACTGACGGATCCTCAAATATCAAAGGCACAGGGCTAGGGATCCTACTAAAATCGCCACAGGGGGACATAATACCCCACTCCATAGCCTGTGAGTTCCAAGCAACTAACAATGAGGCTGAATATGAAGCCTTAATTGCTGGCTTACAGATTGCTAAGGATATGGGGGTAAGATATCTCGACGTATATGTAGATTCATTATTGATCACTAATCACTTTAACGGATCCTATGCTGTTAAAGGCGAGAAGCTAACCAAATATTTAGAGATAGTCAAAGAATTGGCACTCTCTTTTGTCTCTTTCAGCTTGACACAGGTACCAAGAGAGGAGAACACAGAAGCTGATGCATTGGCCAACCTAGGATCATCCTTGAAGATTCCAGAAGATATAAGTATCCCTATCATCCATATCCTGGCTCCTGCCATTGAAAAACAGGTGGCCATGGAAATAGAAGAGGATACTGCAATGATCCCTAGTGAAGAAGCCCAATCTCATTCAGGATCATGGATCTCACCGATCATGGGATACTTGCAACATGGGGAGATCCCGATGGGAGAAAATCCTAGAGCTTTCAGGATTAAGGTATCTCAATTCACAATTCTGAATAATGTATTATATAAGCGATCTCTTGCAGGACCATATTTGAGATGTATCGAGGATCCTGAAATTGAAGAGGTGTTGAAGGATTTCCATGAAGGAGATTGTGGAAACCATACTGGGGGCAGAGCTTTGTTCTCAAGGATCCTTAGAACAGGATACTACTGGCCAACCATGAGAAGGGATGCTGTAGAATATGCTAAAAAGTGTGATCCTTGCCAAAGACATAGCAATATCCTCCATCAACCAGCTGAATTCTTACACCCAATACCATCCTCTTGGCCGTTCATGAGATGGGGAATGGATATAGTTGGCAAGCTTCCTAAAGCACCTGGTGGAAAAGTATTTATGCTCGCCATGACTGACTATTTTTCCAAGTGGATAGAAGCTGAAGCCTTTGCTCAAGTCAGAGAGAAGGAAGTTATATCCTTTATCAAAAGAAACATTATAACCAGATTTGGCATTCCCTCTGAAATTATATGTGATAATGGTTCTCAATTCATTGGAAGGAGAACCACTAACTTTTGTGACAGTTGGGGAATCAAGATGATAACATCAACACCAGTTCATCCACAAGCCAATGGTCAAGCAGAATCATCCAATAAGATCATCATCAACAATCTGAAGAAAAAGCTAGGATCCAAGAAAGGGAAATGGGCAGAAGAATTGCCTTATGTGCTATGGGCTGATAGGACAACTCCCAAAAACGCCACTGGTCAAACACCTTTCTCTTTAGTATTTGGGGCAGAAGCAGTGATCCCAACAGAAATGGTGATCCCAACTGCTAGAACAAGTGCTCGTGATCCTGAAGAAAATGCTGCAATTCTAGCTCAGGATTTGGATACTATTGAGGAAATCAGGGATCTAGCCAGAATAAGGATGGCAAGCTACCAACAAAGAATGGTTGGTGCCTACAACAAAAATGTCAGGATAAGGAAGTTCCAAGTTGGAGATATGGTATTAAGAAAAGCATTTCAAAATACTATTAATCCTGCTGACGGGAAGCTAGCACCAAAATGGGAAGGTCCCTACTTAATTGAAGCCGAAGCAGGAAAGGGGGCATACAGGCTGCTAACCATGGAAGGGAACTTGTTGCCAAGAGCATGGAATGCTGTTCACTTAAAGAGATATTTCATGTGAACATGATCCTTCATGCATGTGATCCTTACATTGGAGTATCCTTGAAGGATCCCGGTGCCATCGATGATCCTCATTCTGGTAATATGCTTATCCTGGAAACTATTATATTTTCCTATTTTTTACCTAAGGATAAGGATCACGTATCCTTCATCCTCTACTCACAAACCATTTGAGTTATGATAGTTCAGGTATCTTCAGCAAATCCTCAGAGATCTCCAAAAGCACCAAAGATCCTTGGGTACAACCCCAGTTATCCTTGGGATTATCCCCAGTTTCCGCCAGCAGCGCACGATGATCCTGGTATAGTTCACGTCTTTGGGACCAGTACCCACTTTCGGGGCTGACAACCTCATCGTACTGGCTATATTTGGGATCCTACGTATAATGGTGGACGCACCATACATCCGTTCCTAAGGTTTCTAACGTTTTCACGTTAGCTAAGGTTTTGACATTTTCATGTCACTAAGTTTGGATAGTTGCCAGAAAGGGCCATACTCCAGTTTACATACGATCCTTTGGGCTTGTCCCCAGTTATCCTTCGGGCTTGTCCCCAGTGATCCTCCGGGATCATCCCCAGTTATCTTTTTGGGCTTGTCCCCAGTGATCCTCTGGGATCATCCTCAGTTATACTTTGGGCATGTCCCCAGTTACTCATTTATCTTTTACATTGGCTTAGTCCCAAGTTATATCTCACTTTTCAGGTTTTGGAAGTCTAAACATATAAGGATCTTTAATCCTTATTAATTATCAAAGTCTTATCTATGTTGTCTTGATTGAAGGTTAGGATCCTAACGTGGATCCTCAGGTATGATCCTTGACTATTTTTGATTATACTCTTTATCCTAACCAACCCTTATACTTTGACAACCGAACCTATGATCCTTGAACTAAAACGCTTTGAGAATTTTCAATATGAGGATATTTGATCCGGGATCATATCCTAAGTTCATTAAACACCTTTTCAACTCTTGTTATTTTAACAAATACAATTGAGCAATAAGAGGATTATTGAAGGATAACAACACAAGATAAGCCAGAAAAGTTAAGTTATATTATTAAACAAAAGGATCATTAACCCTTTCAAAAAGTTGTCAAAATTGCCAACCCACATTTCTACCAGCAAAACGTGGCCCGTCCACATGGGTTGGCAAAGGGTGTCCATTGTCTATGCGGTCTTAGCATTTTTACAGGAAAGTAAAAGCGGCAGGATCACAAAGGCTTCATCCCCCAAACAGAGGATCCCTCCACCTTTTGTAATCCTGCCTGTTGTTCTAAGGATCCAGGATCCTTAACCCTAAGAAACTATTGTTCAGAGATTACAGACCATAATTGTTCACAAACCATCAACCACAAACCACTACCTAAAAAATTGGGCTCCGGCCTAGTCAACAATATCCATCATCGCCCAATCATGCAGCTTACTTCTCCGCTGCTCCATCTCCACCAGCATCTTCACCTTGATCCTTGCCGGCATCACCTCCCTCCAGCCTTGGGACATCCTCAGCATCTTCCTCATCATCCAAGTCCGCCAGCCTTGCCTTCCAACCTTCAACGTCCCATGAGCTTTTGTCAAAGGTGGGATCCTGAGCCTCCTCAGCCATTTGAAGTTGGATCTTGTACATAGCAATCGCCGCTGAGACCTTGGCATCTTGGGTGATCTCCTGCTTCTCATTATCTATGTCAATCAGCCTTTGAGCAGCTTCATCTTTGGTAGCTTGGAGTTCCTTCTCAAGATCCGCTATCGTAAGATCCTTTAATACACCCATTTGCTGAAGGTCGGCAATCTGGCTCTCCTGATTTTCAACGTGGCCAAGATAAGTTTCAATCTCAGCAAGTTTCTGCAACAAAAAAAAGACAAGCTCAGAATCAGGTGATCCTCAAGAAGGATACTAGAGACAGATAACCAACAGGGGCAGTGATCCTCACCTCGTTCACATAATCAAGAAATTGCCGACGAAGGAGAGGGAATCCTTGGAGTTCATCAGAAGCTTTCCTCTTTTTTCCCTTGCCCCGAATGGACGCTTTAGGAGCTGAGACTGAAGGGCTGGCAGCGGGAGCTTTCTTCTTTGAGGAAGTGACGTTGGCAAGGTCACTGATCCCAAACTTGGAGGAAGACTTAACGGACCTGGCAGACTTTCCGGCACCTACACAATTCAAAAACAAGATAAGTTCCCTTGTTAAATTAAATACTTTCACATAAAACTTATTTTCTATGAGGATACTTACTTGACATTGTGGCAGATGCAGAGGATATCTCTTGAGAATCTTGGATAATGATTTGGAAGCTTCTGACTTCAGGATTAAGCTTCTTGAAGGCTAACACTCTTTCTTTGGCAGCAGGGGTCAACTTTAAGTGAGCAACAGAGATAGCTGCAAAAAAGAAAAGACATCAGTGATCCTCATCATAAGAGACAGGACTAATAGTGATCCTTCAAGGATCCTCTACCCTACCATGAGTGGCCCATTCCTTGGGCAGATCCTTCCCATCCGGGATGGAATCCCTCTTAACAAAGAAAAATCGACGTTTCCAGTTGGTATCATTCTTGGTAACCTTGAAGATTGGATGATCCTCCCCAGCTTTCCGTTTCAACAAGTACCGGTGAGAACCAAAGGTGGTGAGATCATAGAGCTCAGCTAACTCTGACATCCCCAAATCAATCCCTTCTTGCTCGATGATCCTCTCGAAGGTATATAGAACCCTCCAGATCATCGGCATAGCTTGGATATATGAGATGCCGGTAAGAGAAAAGAAGGATTGGGTAAATGTCGGAAAAGGATATGAATACCCGATGAGGAAAGGAGTAGCAGGAAAGGCCACCCAAGTGTCCGAAACAAAATCACTCAAAGCAGTAGGATCAAAAGACTTAAAAACAACATTCGCCGGGAAGCAATGGCGAATCTTGTCTATCTGGATATCGGCAAAACAGCACCTCTCCATAGGAGAATCCTTGATAATTCCCTGGCTCTTTAAGGGACTCTCCTTCTTGGGACTCTTGTGCGGAGAATTACGGAGCAGCATATTTTGAACAAAAAACAGAGTAAAAGCACGAAAGAACAGAGCAAAGAAGAGAAAGAAGAAGATGATACCTGATCAAGAGTCTTCAATGATGGTTATAAAGGGAGATACTTCGAATTTAAATACAAAATGATCCTAACCCTATCTCCTATTTATAATGATGATTTGCAGGGATCGTCACATCAGTGACGTAAATATCACAACGGCTAGTCCATATGTAACGGCTAGTAACCCGGAGTCGCCCGTTAGAGATAAGCTCAAAACAAAATATAACTCATCTATTTACAATTAACTCCTTATATTTTGGGGGCAATTGTTGGGGCTGGATTTTACTATAAATGATCCTTATACGTGATCCTGACCAGTGATCCTTGTTTCTTTGGCAGATAGTGATCCTCAGCCAGACTTCAGGATCAGGATCATGGGACGATATGGTGATCCTTACACTAACGGTCACTTCCACTTATTACAAAATTGTTTTGCAGGAACACCTAGCAGGATATGCCCTACACATCATGATCCAGGGACGCGTTTTCACAAATATGGCAAGAGCTAAATTGGAGATAGACGTTGTACCGGATATGGAAACTTAGCTTGATTAATGGGCAGCAATTTAGGCTAGATTATCTTTATTTCTAAAGGGGTAATGAGCTGATTAGTGGTCTATCTACCTAAAATAAGTTACCTACACATGTATAAATACCACTCTTCCTCATTCGGAAGAACACACACAACATACGACACAACTCTCAACACTTAGACACTCAGTGATCCTTGTACTCAGCTCATTATCATCCGAAATTGTAACTACATTTTTATTATATTGAAGTTGGTGATCGGTAGTTGCCATCACCCGAGGTTTTTTATGCCGGAGATCATACATTGATCAAGGGCTTTTTCCTCGTATAAATCATTGTGTCTTTGTATCTTTATCACAGAAGTGATCCTTTACTTTCATAGCTAACCAAGCATCATACCCCGTTTACATAAAGTTTGGTTACATTATCCTTGTGTGATTTTTGACCAAAACACTGCATAAGATTGAGCTTCTTCACTAGGGATTACTGCAGCATCCTCTTCTATTTCCATGGCCACTTGATTTTCAATAGCAGGAGCCAGGATATGGATGATAGGGATACTTGTGTCTTCTGGAATTTTTAAGGATGATCCTAAGTTGGCCAATGCATCAGCTTCCGTGTTATCCTCCCTTGGTACCTGTGTTAAGCTGAAAGAGACAAAAGAGAGTGCCAATTCCTTGACTATCTCTAAATATTTGGTTAGTTTTTCACCTTTAACAGCATAGGATCCATTAAAGTGATTGGTGATCAATAACGAGTCTACATATACTCTAAGATACTTTACCCCCATATCCTAAGCAATTTGTAAGCCAGCAATTAAGGCTTCATATTCAGCCTCATTGTTAGTTGCTTGGAACTCACAGGCTATGGAGTGGGGTATTATGTCCCCCTGTGGCGATTTTAGTAGTATCCCGAGCCCTGTGCCCTTGACGTTTGAGGATCCATCGGTGTGTAGTATCCAAGGATCCTTGGTCTCATCCAGCTGCTGGACTTCCAATTCAGCTTCTTTTTGTAGATCACTACTGAAATCAGCCACAAAGTCAGCTAATGCTTGGGATTTAATGGCTGTTCTTGGCTCGTATCTTATATCATGGGCACTAAGCTTTACTGCCCACTTAGCCATTCTTCCTGACATCTCTGGTTTCCTGAGGACATTCTTAATTGGAAAGTTAGTTTTAACAACAATAGTATGGGTTTCAAAATAATGCCTTAACTTAGTTGATGCCATGATTAATGCAAGAATAAGTTTTTCGAGGTGTGAGTACCTGGATTCGGCATAAAGTAAACTCTTACTTACATAGTAGATAGGATATTGTGTACCTTCATGATCCTTAACAAGGACAACACTTACAGCGGTTGAGGATACCGCCAAATATAAGGATAACACATCTCCTTTTTCGGGCTTTGATAATGCTGGTGCTGAGGACATATATTCTTTAAGGGCTTGTAAAGCATTCTCATGTTTCTCAGTCCATTCAAACTTCTTGTTCTTCCTTAGGATATCGTAAAATTCTTTACATTTTTCTGAGGATTTTGATATGAACCTGTTCAGAGCTGCTATCCTGCCTGTTAGCCTTTGCACATCCTTAGCATTGGCAGGGGACTTGATGTTTACTAGTGCTTTAATTTGCTCCGGACTTGCTTCAATGCCCCTCTGAGTTACCATATATCCTAGGAATTTACCTGCCTTAACGCCAAAGTGGCATTTTGAAGGATTAAGCTTCATGTTATAATTATCAAGGATATCAAATGCTTCTTCCAAATCCCTTAGGTGATCCTCAGCTTTCTTTGATTTGACTACCATATCATCTATGTATACTTCCATAGTTTGTCCAATTTGATCTTTGAACATCATATTCACCAGCCTTTGATATGTTGCACCTGCATTTCTTAATCCAAAAGGCATGGCAATATAACAATACAAACCTGTTGGGGTCATAAAGGCTGTATCCTCTTGGTCAGATGGTTCCATCTGAATTTGTTGGAATCCAGATGATGCATCCATAAAGGTCAACAGTTCATGCCCCGCTGTTGCATCCACCATGGAGTCAATGTGGGGTAATGGGAAAGGATCCTTGGGACATGCCTTATTCAGATCAGTGAAATCGACACATACCCTCCACTTTCCGTTTTTCTTTTGGACAACGACCACATTGGCTAACCATTTTGGATACTTTACCTCTCTGATCATACCTGCTCGAAGTAGTCTCTCTACTTCTTCCTGGATAATGGCATTCCTTTCTGGTGCAAACTTCCTCCTTTTTTGATGGATTGGTTTGATAGACCTGTCAATGCCAAGTTTGTGAGTAATAATATCCTTAGATATACCTGTCATATCTTCATGTTTCCAAGCGAAGGTAGATTTTCTTCTTTTGAGGAAGGATATTAAGTCTTCTTTCATCTTGCCAAGGATCCCTGATCCGATATAGATTTTTGATTCAGGATCACTAGGATCCAAGAGGATTTCGTCCACATCTTGTTCCCTTGCCTCCAAGACATTCCTCGGAGGATACTGTAATTGCTATTGCTCCCTTGGCTTCGAGGTTGGCTTCATGGATGAGGTATAACAATCCTTAGCCTCCTGCTGATCACTGTCGATCTTGATTATCCCCCATGGGCTAGGGAGTTTCACACATTGATGATAGGTGGATGGGACTGCTTTCATATCATGTATCCAGGTCCTGCCAAGGATAACATTGCAACAAGATAAACAGTCAATAACACAAAATTTCTGATAATTATGTAATCCTTCCACGTAGATTGGGAGTTTGATGTCCCCCAGAGTTTTCTTCGTTTCTCCACTGGATCCTACAAGCACGGAGGATCTTGGTGTGATGTCTGATTCGGGGATACCCATTTTCTTCAGAACATCAAGCTGGATAATGTTCACTGAGCTTCCTCCATCGATAAGGATCCTGCGGACAAAATGGTTAGAGATAAAGAGAGTAATAACTAAACTATCATGATGAGGATCCTGAATGTTAATGCGATCATCCTCATCAAACGTTATCATCTTCCCTTCTGAGACACTTGATGTTCTAATAGGCCTTTCTCCATTATCCATTTTTGACTCCTTTGCATGCCTTTTGGCCGCCGAGAAGGATGTACCACAGATGTCTGATCCTCCGGAAATAAAGTTGATCACTTGTGCATTTGCTGGAGCCTTCTCAGGGATCCTTTCAGGATCCTGAGTCCTTTGCTTTTTTCTTCCCAATAATTCTTTTAGGTGCCCCTTGCTTAACAGATATCCAATCTCTTTTCTTAAAGCTATGCATTCTTCAGTTAGATGCCCGAAATCCTCATGGTATGCACACCATTTTGACTTGTCTTTAGTCCCGGATGGTTTATCATTCTTCTTGGGCCACCTAGCTTTTTCTCCTAGATTCTGCATTGCAAGGATTAGCTCATGATTATCAACGGAAAAACAATATTCTGAGATTAGAGGATAATCTTCATCATCCTCTTCTTGGTCAACAGCATGCACATTCTGGTTGTCGTTTCTATGGTAGGATTTGAACTTATTGCTCTTGAAGGAGGATCCTTGCTTCTCCTGTTTTGAGGATCCTACTTGTCTCTCCTGGATCCTCTTGTCATCCTCTAGCCGGATGAACCTGAGTGCCCGAGTTCTTACTTCATCTAGGTTCCTGCATGGTGTCATAACAAGATCATCATAGAATAATGAATCCTTAAGCAGTCCCATTTTGAAGGCTTCAACAGCCGTAGCCATATCCAAGTTGGGAATGTCCAAGGATTCTTTACTGAATTTAGTTATATAATCCCTTAATGATTCATTATGACTTTGAGTTACCCTATATAAATCACTGGTTAATCTTTCAAATTTTCTACTACAAGAGAATTGGTTATTGAATAAATTAACTAAATTAGCAAATGAAGTAATAGAGTAAGGGGGAAGACTTAGCAGCCATTTAAGAGCTGATCCAGTAAGAGTAGATCCAAATCCTTTACATAGGCATGCTTCCTTCAACTTTTCTGGGATAGGATTGATCTCCATCCTCTCCCTGTATTGTGCTACGTGTTCCTCTGGATCCGTTGTACCATCATATAGCTTCATAGTAGGGATATGAAACCTTTTGGGTACCTCTGCATCACAAATTGGTGGTGCAAAGCGAGATACCTTATGGCTTCCATCTGCAATCTCTGGGATAGGCTTGACTACCCCTGGGACACTTGAGATCATATCTTTTAGCTTCTGCAACTCCCTGGCCATAGCATGATTGATACCTGTATCCTGCATGAATCCATGGTTAGTGGTAAGATAATTATTTAAAGTGTTACCTCCTATTGGGTTCAAGTTAGTGAATCCATATTGCTGGGATTCTGGAATAACGGAGGGACCAGTGGAAGCAATTGTCTGCATTGGAATGAAGTCCCCTTGATGGACATCTAGACTTCCTGTTTGCAAACTCTTTAGGGATCCTGGCATCTGGAAGGATCCTGGTATTTGGAAGGATCCTGGAGCGAAGGAGGATCCTTGACCCTGGGATGATCCTGGAACAAAGTAGGATCCTTGACCCTGGGATGATCCTGGAACAAAGTAGGATCCTTGAAACTGCTGTGTTCCCGGATAGGCTCCTGATTTCATGAAGGATCCCATATGCTGGGGATAGGATCCTGCCGGCTGAAAGTGTGAGCCTGATGCCTGAGTCATTGCTGTTGATCCGAGGTGCAATCCTCTTGATTCTCCCATAATTTGCACGTCTGGAATTTCCGATGGCTGAGAAGTGATCATTGGAGTATCAAAGCTCAAGGATTTGGGCATCAGTGGGGAATGATCCTCTGCCGTTCTCCTTTGTCTTTTGAAATCTCCAATTTCCCTGAGGATCCTTTCATTAGTTTCATCCTGCCGCTGCATACGATCCCTCATCTGCAAAATCAAAGTAAATACATCACTAGTACTGGGAATATAAGAATTCATAGCAGAAGAAGATGGAGGTTTAGAGTTAGTAGGAGTTTGTCTCTTCTCAACATTCTTCTGGGATCCTGCCGGTGGAGGAGGCAGAATGTTCTGAGACGAGGTGACTGCAGACATCACCGTGGACATGTTTTTCAATGATGAAGCCATGTAATTCTTTGAAATGATTTCGAACAGAAAGTTTTCTTATGAATGAAGCACCAATTGCCCCACGGTGGGCGCCAAACTGTTTTGGTCAAAAATCACACAAGGATAATGCAACCAAACTTTATGTAAATGGGGTATGATGCTTGGTTTGTAGAAAAAGTAAAGGATCACTTCAATGTGAAATATGCAAAGACACAATGATTTATACGAGGAAAAATCCCTTGATCAATGTATGATCTCCGGCATAAAAAACCTCGGGTGATGGCAACTACCGATCACCAAACTTCAATATAAGAAAAATAGTTACAACTTTGGATGATAATGAGCTGAGTACAAGGATCACTATAGTTTCGAGTGTCTAAGCGTGTGAGAGTTGTGTCGTGTGTTCTTCCGAATGAGGAAGAGTGTTATATATACAAGTGTAGGTGACCTATTTTAGGTAAAAAGACTAATAATCAGCTCATTACCCCTTTAGAAATAAAAGTAAATCTAGCCTAAATTATCGCCCTTAAATCATGCCATGTTTCCATATCCTTCACAACGTCCATCTCCGATTAAGCACATGCCATAGTTGTAAAGACGTGTCCTTTAATTGTGATGCTTAAGAGCGGATCCTGCTAGATGTCCTGCAAAACAACATTAAATTCAACGAAAGCAACTGTTAGTATGAGGATCCTATGATGGTCCGTGATCCTGATCCTGGGACTCTGCTGAGGATCACTATCTGTCAAAGAAACAAGGATCACCGGTTAGGATCACATGCGAGGATCATGTATTGTAAAAATCCAGCCCTAACAGTGGTAATCTTGAAAGTTCTTATTTCAGGATCAAGCTTCTTGAAGGCCAAGAGTCTCTCTTTTGCAGCAGGAGTCAACTTAAGATGTGAAACGGAGATAGCTGCACAACAAGAAAACAAAAGAACGTCAGTGATCCTTATACTAAAGGATAAGTTCTACGGTGATCCTTCCCAGGATCCTCTATCCTACCATGGGTAGCCCACTTCTTGGGTAAATCCTTCCCATCAGGGATGGTATCTCTCCTCACAAAAAAGAACCGCCGTTTCCAGTTAGTATCATTCTTGGTAGCCTTGAAGATCGGATGCTCCTCCCCAGGTCTACGTTTGAACAGATAACGATGGGAACCAAAGGTGGTCAGATCGTACAGCTCACCTAACTCGGCCATACCTAAGTCTATCCCCTCTTGCTCGATGATCCTCTCAAGGGTATACAAAACCCTCCAGATCATCGGCATAGCCTGGATATAAGATATGCCGGTCAAAGAGAAGAAGGCTTGGGTGAAGGCTGGAAAGGGATACGTGTAACCTATGGCAAACGGGGTCACAGGAAAGGCAACCTATAAATCGGAGGTGTGATCGCTCAGGGCAGAAGGATCATAGGCCTTGAACACAGTATTTGCAGGAAAACAGCACCGAATCCTGTCAATCTGAGGATCAGTGAAGATACAGCGTTCTTTAGCAGAATTTGTAATGATCCCTTGACTCTTGAAGGGGCTTTCCTTCTGAAGATCCTTGGCAGGGGAATTCCGGAGCAACATTTTGAACGAAATAGATACGAGAAGAAAAACAGAGCAAGCAAGAAAGAAGATGAAGGGGAGAATACATGTTCAAATCCTCTGAATGCGGTTATAAAGGGAGAAGTTCTTGATTTTAAATGCAAACGATCGTATCCCTATCTCTATTTATAATCATGATTTGTGCAGGGCTGTCACCTCCGTGACGTCAGGATTGCAACGGATAGTTCGTTTACAACGGCTATATATCCAGTTAGTTACAGATAAGATCAGCAAAATATAACTCGTTAATATTATATAATTACTCCTTATATTTTGGGGGCAATTGTTAGGGCATGATTTTTAATGACCTGTGATCCTTACATGATATCCTAACAGTGATCCTTGTTTCTGTGACAGATAGTGATCCTCAGAAGAGCTTCAGGATCAGGATCATGGATCATCCTAAGGATCCTCATACTAATGATTGTTCTCTTTGAATTTCATGTTGTTTTGCAGGAATTACGAGTTGGACCTGGTCTTGGCAACGTTATTAAGGAATCTTCCACGCTAATTTCGCACATGCATAACCGGAAATAGACATTGTGGAGAATATGGAAACTTAGCACAAATTACGGATAATTTGTTAGGCTAAATTTACTTCTATTTCTAAAAGGGGTAACGAGCTAGTAGTTAGGTGACTTGCCTAAATTCAACCACACACACTTATATAAACGGCACTCTCAAGCATTTGGAGAGGACGACACATTTCTCACACGCTCTAGCATACTACACCATACTGATCCTTGTACCTAGCTCGTTACTATCCGAAGTTGTAAACATTATTTATTATATTTGAACTTGGTGATCGGTAGTTTCCATCACCCGAGGTTTTTTATGCCGGAGATCATTCATTGATCAAGGGCTTTTTCCTCGTATAAATCTTTGTGTCACTTGTGCAATTTACATTTAAGTGATCCTTATCTTTATTCATCATTTCAAGCATCATTCCCCGTTACAGAGAGTTTGGTTGCATTATCCTTGTGTGATTTTTGACCAAAACAGTACCAACGCCATCACCATACACATTTGATAGTCTTTCATAACATCGTATCCACCTTTCCTGTGACTTAGCGCATGAATCACTGAGTGAATAAAGAATTTGTACGGCTTCATAAAACAGGCTTTCAAATAATTTGCTTTATTCAACGGACCGTTATAACCCATTCTAAGCATACATCCTTTGACCATCCTTTCCGGAAACCCTGTTGGCGAATTATCATCATCTGGAAACTCTAATACTTCTCGTACAAGCTGTTCTGTGATTATGATTTCTTTATCTTCATCATCTATACTAACACTTGAATTAATAACATCATTCACTTCATCATAACTAGCATTCTTCCAAAAATGACCAACATGAGATTTGAATACTTTGTGCTGATTCGTTAAAGCTTTTTGAATTGGTAAACGCCTCATGAATGGCAAAATCTCTTTAAACACACCCATCTTTGGTAGTGTTTCATCGTAAACACAACAAGTATTGTGCGATGGTTCAAACACCATGTTCGATGCCTGAAAAACAAAACAGAAACACACCAGTTAAACAATTTGGACAAGTTTCAAGACAAAACTAACATTCACACAATCTGGCCTCATGCGATGTGGCCAGTTCATGCAACCTCATGCCAAACTGATCAGACTTTTCAAACGATCTGGTATATGAACGAACTGACCAACTCATATGGTCTGGTGGTCAAACGAACTGACCAACCCAAACGAGTTGAATAATCTCAAACTGTATGGAACCCAAACGAGTTGACCAATTCCAAACGGTCTGGAACTTCAAACGATCTGGCCATCCCGTGCGGTCTGAATCACGAAATCAGCCACATCGTGTGGATTTGTTTCACCTCGTTTGAACACACATGTATGAACAGTAAAATTGCAGGTTTTCAAAACGTGTTTCTATCATGAAATTGATACCCTAGATCTATTCTACAACACAATCCGAGCATGTTGATATGATTTTTGTTCAATTTAATTCACTACATAAGCCTAGATCTATGTTCAAACATTCTGTTCATTCGAGTTCATACGAGTTCATGTGATTTGGTTCAATTTAACATCAATCTGTACCTTTCCCATGATATAAGTTGTGTGAACCAACTTATACAAGGAATCCGAACACTCTAGATCACATGATTAAAGCTTGAACAACAACGAAATCACTCAAATCGCCTGAAGATGTCTGTGTAATGCGGTGCGGTGTGAGACTGAAACGATTCACGCGATCTGGTCTCTCCTTTATATAGAGGATACCAGGTCGCACAATTTGAATGTTGAGGCAGTTTAAGGTGTTCATGCGGTCTGGCCAGAATTTGAAACGGTTTGGCTAGCTCGCACGGGTTGGTACCTCGTGTGAGATTTTTTTTTCAAATTTTTGAATTTTTAACCTTTTTAATTAATTAATTTTTTTTACAAACACACTCAGTTAGCCAAGTCCAATTTAATGACCCTGGTCAACTGTTTAGCCTGCCAAGTACAAGTTAATGACCTTGGCTGACCAAATTTTGATCTCACTGACAATTTTGAAACATTTTAAGTTCAAATTAATGAACTTTTAAACAATTTGAGCAATTACCAACACTTTTCTCAAACTTTTCTTAACCAACTCAAATGATCCAACTTGTTTAGCGCTGTTGGACTTTGATCATCAGATCCCCAACGTCTGTTGTCGAAAATAAGATGAAATGACAAATCTTTTTGAATTTTTCAACATTTTAGCTAAACAAACAGAAAATCTTTTGGATTTGAAGAAACTAGAAACTATACAAACATATTTACAGACATCTTTTTGTGAGTTTGTGTAAGAGGATCATATCAGTTTTTGAGACTTATCACTAACACCGTTGATCTTGATTTAACTTTAAATCTTAAACAAATTCACTACTGATTGTTAGTATTGTTGTCCACTTAAACTTCTACACAAGTTTCAATTGATTCAAGATACGAATTAGTGTTTTAAGGACTTAACTTGTTCGCGTGTCCCACCTCAGAATATATGTTGGTGCATACGTCTGTCGACTTTGCCTTCGTTCAAGTCTTGTACTTAGAAATGATAGATCAGGGCACAATGTACGAGAAAATAGGTGTTTAGGTTAAACAGGCTATTTCGCACGAAATAGATTAGGCTATTTCGTACGAAATGACCAAGTGTTTATTTCGCACGAAATAACAAGTGTCACTTTCGTGCGAAACCAGCTAGCCTATAAATACCTGGGTGTGTCATTTCGTTTGTAACTCTTGATTCCGTCGCCGAAGTGCTATCGAAGTGTCTCTAGCCTCTAAACTATTGTGAAATCAATAAACAAGACAGATTAATGATATTCTAGTGCAATACAAGCTGAATGAAGACTGAATCAATGAATTCCGCCTCTGATTCTGTCTAAGAACTCTTATGATCGACTCGTATGGTCGGTAAAACGATCCTACATGTGATATCAGAGCTCAGGAGGAAGAGTTCTTATCATTTAGCTTGTTTTCGCTGGAAAATTCTGATTTCTACACCTTCTTTTCAAAATTAATCAAGTTTTCACGGTTAAAATGGACTGATTTTCACATATAACATGCGAAACACAGTTTTAACAAATCCTTGAAAGAATCGGATCTAAAATCGACCTAGAACTTGATCAATTTTGTCAAAAACAG
This sequence comes from Helianthus annuus, assembly GCF_002127325.2. Classification (NCBI taxonomy): domain Eukaryota; kingdom Viridiplantae; phylum Streptophyta; class Magnoliopsida; order Asterales; family Asteraceae; genus Helianthus; species Helianthus annuus. The sequence goes on along the minus strand of NC_035433.2, from coordinate 111,523,721 downwards.
TTCGAACAGGTGATATCAGCAGCATTTCGTACGAAATAGCTTATTTCGTGTGAAACAGCATTGTATTTTGTGTGAAATTATCATCTCATTTCGCACGAAATCATCTTTGTACAGTTCATTTCGGACGAAATCACCTCTGTGGAATTCATTTCGCACGAAATCAACTGTTGGATATTCATTTCGCACAAAATAGACAGTTTGAACTTCATTTCGCACGAAATTAAGTGTTTGAACTTCATTTCGTACGAAATCAACATTCATTTCGTACCAGAAGTCTATTTCGTTTGAAACAGGCATTTCGTGTGAAAAGTGTATTTCGTTTGAAAAGGATATTTCGCACCAAAGTTGATTCCGCTTGAAGTGTTATTTCGCACCAAGTTGATTTCGTAGGAAAATTAATATCGTTTTAAAGTGTTGATTTCGTTTGAAAAGCAGTGCTTGTGAAACGTGTTACCGAAACATGGAAACTGAAGAAGAGTTGGCATATTATTACTATGTATCTCGAGAAGAGATTCCTTTGAAGATCAAAGAAGAACTAGTTTCAGAAGAAACAGTTTCAAAAGAACCAATTTCAATAGAAAAGAATTCAGAAGTTGTATTAGAAAAAGCTAAGAGGGATTCAGAAGTTGGTTCTGAAAAAGATGAAAAGGTTTCAGAAAAGGTTTCAGAAAGAGCACCAGTTTTTTATCACTCTTCAGATGAAGAGAGTGACGATGACAGTGAAGAAATTGATAAACTTGAATATTATAAAAGAATGTTTTCATCTGATTTGTACAATATATTTTTTGCAGGTAAACTAGAAGAGCTCAAAAATAAACAAGCCGCGAAAAAAGAAGAATCATAAAGCAGCTACTGTTATAGAAAATGATAAGTCTAAGAAGTTTCAGGTTGAGAATGTTCATCTAGAAAAATCTGTAAAAGATGAGACAATTGAGTTGGCACAAAACGATGAAGTCAAATCTGAAGAAAAAGTACGAGTGGTAACAAAACAGGTTGAAGAAATTCTAGCTTTCAAGGCCGAGAATGAAGCTGATGACAAAAAGATTCTTGGGATGTGTTCAAATTGTGAAAAATCAAAATCGGAAAATGTCAAACTGTTGAGAGATGTTGACAGTTTGACATTGGAAATCAAAAATTTGAAAGAAAAAGAAAAAGAGTTTGAAAACAAAATAAAATCTTCAGAAAATGAAGATTTTTGGATAAAATTGGAAAACAAAAATTTAAAAGAAAAAGAAACAAAATTTCAAAGTCAAATAAAAGTTTTAGGAAGTGAAAAATTTGTTCTTGAAGAGAATAAAATTGAAAATGAAAAAGCAATAAATTCTCATCTTAATAAAATCACTCAACTTGAAAGTGAAGTTGAGTGTGCTAGAATTAAAATTGATGAATTAGAAAAGAAATTGAAAGGTTCTTGTAACCTTATCAGCATTTCTGAATCATTTATGTCCAAAACCGATCAATGAAATTCCAATAAGTGACAATGTCACAAATTTTGACAAAGTCAAAATTGAAGATTGGGATAATAAAACTGATGATGAAGATGAGAAAAAGAAAATATTTTTGAAATTAAAAGAAAAATTTCAAGAAACTGTTTTACATTCTACTGAAAAAGGTGAATGCTCAACGCAAAAACCTTTGATGAAAAATGTAGAACAAAAACAAAATGTTAAAAATCCAGAAAATCTTCAAAACAAAAATAAAAGCTCATCAGTTCGATCATCCAATCGTGATAAGAAAACACAAAAATTGGAAAATCAAAATTTACAAAAAGTTGGTAATAAGTGGTGCAGGTTTGACTACAGTGCTCAAAAGTCAAAACCCGCTTACAAGAGGAGTGATGATTACCACAAAGCCAAACAATGTTATGATTTAAGTGTGTGGTTTGGAGGAGAAGAATGGTATGATAACAGAGTGTGTTACCAGCATGGTAATAAAGGACACATTGCTGTTAACTGCCAGAGTCAGAGATTTGAGACGAGGAGATGCTATGAATGTCAAATCAAATGTCATATTGCCAGAGATTGCCCAATGAGATCAAAGGGAAGATCGAGGGCTGAATCTCAGAAAAAGGCAAAGAAATCAGTCAAAGTCGAAGAAAAGCCCAAAGCACAGAAAGTGGAAGGAAAGAAAGTGAAGCTTTCACAAGGGCAGAAAGACAGACTGAGAAAGAAAAGGAAGAAAGCGAGGGAGTATCTTGAAAGGATTTTGTCCTCAGATACAATCAGAAAATCAGATAACAGTTCTGATAAATCGTTTTGCTCTCTAAAGATTGATCAGTCAACTGAAACGAATTCATCAGATACAAATCTGATGACAAAAGAGATAATAAAGAAAGAAACAGTGGTTAATCAAAAGATTAACAAATCAAAGAAACTGAGATTTTCACTTCCTGGCGATGAATTTGTTTTTTTTTTGGAAACAAAGGAGCCATATTCGGGCAATGAATCTGGTGCGTCAAAGCCAGAAGAGCCATTTGTTGAGGTAAAATGTGATAATTCCGTTAAGATAATGGATGATGCAAGTTTTCCATCTTTGTCAAGCGGAAATTTAAAACAAAAAGTTGAAAAGAAACCGAGTGATGAAAACTCGAAAACACCCAAGGTTCGTCAGGCTTGGGTGGATCTATTCAAATAAAAAAACCTGACTTGCCAGAACTCCCAGGTTGGTAATTGGGGAGTAGGAATCGGCATCTTTCTTGAGAAATTCACATCTGTGATATTTCGACCTACAAGTGATAAAATTCAAAATTGTCATATTTCAATTTGCAAGTGTTATGGTTGAAGAGTAAACTTACAAGTGGTTGTTCTTACATGTGGTTAATCAAGGTCATTAAGTTGAACTTGATTTAACTATTCTTACAGGTAGGTAGTTGAGAAAAACAATGTGATGAATTAACCCCTATCCTACAAGTGGTTTGTAAAATCAACAAAACTAATTTTTCCGGAAAAACCATTTTGATTAAAACAAACTTAAGTGTTTTGAAATCATAATGGGAAAATAGTTTGTTGTCAGGGGGAGTACTGATTGTTTATGCCAAATGGATGGCAAATTGAGGCATTTCTTATCAGGTTGTCATTTTATTTGTACAGTTTATTGTTTTCAAATTTTCCCAGAAAATCAAAATTGAAATATATTTTGATTTTAGGGGGAGTAAAAATTTAAAAATTTCGAAAATTTGAAAAATCCAAAAACATGATAAAATCACAAAAAGCCAAAAACATCGAAAAAATGAAAAAGAGTTTTAGTGTGAAAAAGAGGAAATGATAGTACATCAGTGGACTATCACAACACGCTAAAGATTTGGAAAGTCAAATGTGATAAACGATCTCACTGAGGATGTGTCAGTAGGTTTTTACACATTTAGTAGATTGTTTTCGAGATATAAACTTAAAAATCAAATCAAACTTACTTATCTCGTGGAGAACATCTCTCGGATATATGGGTAACCCCCGAAATCTTATTTGAAAGATTTTCTATTTCTGACATACTAGGTCTTTGTGCGTGATGATATCTGGGGTATTATACCAGGACTTCTGATTTTGCGGAAGCAATAGCCTAGTCCTTGTATAATACTTTGCATAAGCTTTAATCTTAAAGCCAACCCTCAGCACAAAAAAATGATGAAACATTGAAAAATGCTAATCATGTGCTGTTGAAGAAAAGATACCCAAACGGGACACGAAAAGACGAGCCATCATCTCTCTGTACGAACGGAAGTTCTAACCTGAGCTCTCATGGTCTCGCATTACCCGTTTACAGATATCATTAGTGTACATTCACCTGTAAGGCTGGATATAGAAGTCTGGATACGGGAGTATATTCTGAGGTGGTACACGCGAATAAGTTTAAGTCATTAAAACACTAATCTTGTATCTCAGAACAGTTGAACTTTGTGTGAAAATTTAAGTGGATCAGTATACTGACAATCTAAGTGAATCGTTTAGAACTTAAAATGTTTAAAGCTTAACGGTGTTAGTGATTTGTCTCATAAACTGATATGATCCTCTTACACAAACTCACAAAAATATTGTTTGTAAATATTTCTTTATTGTATTTTCTCAAAATCCCATAAAGAATTTCAGTGTGTTTTAGCATAAAATTTTGAAAATTCAAAAAGATTTTTGACAACTGATGCTGATGAGCTGATTTTCAAAATTCCAAGTGCTAAACAGGATGAACAGGGTTGGGAAAGTTTGATTGAGATGAAATTTGATCTTGAAAAGATTAAATGGTTCATTAAGTTGAAACCAAAGTTGAAGTGGTGTAATTGTAAGTGGTAAGAAAAGATTCTAAAATTGTTAAATCTTAAATAATTATGAATCTTATGTTCTGGAAAAAGAATGTGCAGCTGAGTCTGAGTGTTACATAGAGCCAGGCTACAATTTTTGAACCGGTGAAGAATGAAAGGCTGAACTGAGTTTAAGCCAGGATTCGATCTCAAGGTGATAGCTAATTCCAGACGGTGATCCCAGCTTGATGAAAGGGGGAGTCTGATGAGGTTAGATCTAGAGATAGATCCTGGAACATCATTGTTGATGCTGAAGAAGAGAAGATAGAGTTTGAAAGATTCTTACAATGGAGAATTTTTGAAAAGTATGAGAAGACTGATCAAGACTGAAGAGTTGACATGCTGAAGACTCGTACCAAAGACTTCGTCAACATCCGAGGGGGAGTCTGTTGGTGCATACGTCTGTCGACTTTGTCTTCGTTCAAGTCTTGTACTTAGAAATGATAGATCAGGGCACAATGTACGAGAAAATAAGTGTTTAGGTTAAACAGGCTATTTCACACGAAATAAATTAGGCTATTTCGTACGAAATGACCAAGTGTCTATTTCGCACGAAATAGCAAGTGTCACTTTCGTGCGAAACCAGCTAGCCTATAAATACCTTGGTGTGTCATTTCGTTTGTAACTCTTGATTCTGACGCCGAAGTGCTGTCGAAGTGTCTTTAGCCTGTAAACTGTTGTGAAATCAATAAACAAGACAGATTAATGATATTCTAGTGCAATACAAGCTGAACAAAGACTGAATCAATGAATTCTGCCTCTGATTCTGTCTAAGAAATCTTCTGATCGATGCGTATGGTCGGTAAAACGATCCTACAATATACTCCCATATCAAAATTCCCTAGATTCAGTCTTACAGGTGAGTATACCAATTTGATATATGTATCTGGGTTAGTGCGAGACCCTAAGAGCTCAGGTATGAACTTCCGTTCAGTCAAAGAGATGAAGGCTCGACTTTAGGTGTGTTCCCTTTAGGGAATCTTTTCTTCAACTGCAATTGATTCATATCTTTCGATATTTTTCAATTTTTATGCAGAGGGTAAGCTTTTAAAGCGCATTAAGTATTATACTAGGTCTAGGCCATTGCTTCCACAATATCAGAAGACCAGGTATAATACCCCAGATATTAAACAGTATAAAGACCTAGTATCTCAGAATCAGGCAATCTCTCAAACAAGATTTCGGGGGTTACCCATATATCCGAGAGATGTTCCCCACGAGATAAGCAAGTATTGATATTTAGGTTTATATCTCAAATTCAATCTACTAGTCGTGTGAAGTCTACTGGCACATCATCAGTGAGACTTGTTTAAAATCATTTTGACTTTCCATTTCTTTAGCATGTTGTGATAGTCTACTGATGTACTATCATTTCCTCTTTTTCACAACAAAACTCTTTTTGTCTTTTTCAATGTTTTTGTTTTTATAAAATTTTATCATGTTTTTGTATTTTCTATAAACTTTCTCCCCCTAAAATCAAAAACATATTTTTGTGTTTTTGGTTTTATCAAAAGCAGTAAAGAAACTGTACAGAAAACATGACAACTAGAGGCAGATCACTTCTGATCGCCGTCCGCACACTCTACTACCCTCCCAGAAAACAAATTCTTTAACTCGTTCAATTTTAAAAGATAATTAAATCTTGTTTTATCAAAGGGTTTTGTGTAAAAATCAGCTCTCTGATCATCGGTGTGAATATAATCAATTCTAATCAATTTTTTCTCGTGGCAATCACGAATAAAATGATGTCGAATCTCAATATGTTTTGTTTTTGAGTGTTGAACCGGATTTTTAGTGATATTAATGGCTGCCTCATTGTCCACAAAAATTGGCGTATCTAAGAATTGCAGACCATAGTCTCTCATTTGCTGTTGGATCCAGAGGATCTGAGAACAACAGCTGGAAGCCGAAACGTATTCGGCCTCACAAGTCGAGAGAGCGATTGTGGTTTGTTTCTTACACTGCCAAGTGATTAGCCGAGTTCCGAAGAACTGGGAACCAGCAGTTGTGGACTTAGCGTTTAACTTACAACACCCGAAGTCAGTGTCAGAATATCCAGTTAGAGAGAAATCACCGGATCGGGGATACCACAGGCCGGTGCTTGGGCAACCTTTGAGATACCGTAAGATCCTCTTCACTGTCATCATGTGTGATTGTCTGGGACTTGACTGGTACCGGGCGCAGAGGTAGGTTGGATACATGATGTCCGGTCGTGATGTTGTCAGATACATTAGCGATCCTATGATTGACCGATAAAGCGTTTCATCCACTTTCTCACCACTTTCATTGGGACATATGCCATGATTCGTAGCCAGGGGGATGATATGGGAGATGATTCGGACATATTGAATTTGTCCAACACATCATTCACATACTTGGTCTGGTGTATGAAGATTCCATCGGGCAGTTGCTCAACTTGAAGCCCGAGAAAGAACTTCATCTCCCCCATTGAACTCATTTCAAACTTTTGCTTCATGACCTTCTCAAACTCCTTACACAACTCATCGTTCGTTGATCCAAAAATTATATCATCAAGATAAATTTGCACGGTAAGTAGATGTCCTGCAACCTCTTTAGTGAACAGGGTACTATCGACAGTCCCTCTGGTGAACCCGTTGGTCAGCAGATGCTGGGAAAGCGTCTCGTACCAGGCTCTCGGGGCCTGGTGTAATCCGTATAATGCCTTGTCGAGTACACACACCTTATCTTTGTGTACAGGATCGGTAAAACTCGATGGTTGACCGACGTACACTTCTTTAATCTTGCCGTAGAGGAATGCAGATTTGACATCCAGTTGGTAGACCTTGAATCCCTTTCATTACGCGACTGCCAAGAAGATTCTGATTGCCTCAAGTCGAGCAACGGGAGCATATACTTCAGTAAAGTCAATCCCTTCTTGCTGACTAAATCCTTGGACTACCAACCGTGCTTTGTTCCTTACTATAACCCCTCTATCATCTCTCTTACATTTGAAGACCCACTTGGTCTTGATCAACTTCTGATCTGTCGGGAGATCAACCAACCTCCACACTCCAAGCTTTTCAAACTGTTGTAGCTCCTCTTGCATTACATTTACCCAACTCTCTTCGGTTAATGCTTCTTTGTACGTTTTCGGCTCTACCTGCGAGATAAAACATTTTAATGAGAACTCTTCTTGTAAAGGTGCTACAAAGGAATAAAAACATGTAAGCCCTTTGTTTATTTTTTCGCGGGTTTTCACGCCGCTTTGAAGGTCACCAATGATTTGCTCCGACGGATGGTAAGATAACGTTCTTGGCATGACCGTATCCGGTACGCTCACTTCCGATTGCAAATTTGTTATATTCTGATCACCCGTGTGATCAATAGCATTTGAAGACGCAATATTTGGATCCTCGTCATAAATCGGATCGGTTTCCGATTCTGAGTCGTCAGATTGGTCAAATATTGGAGCTGTTTCTTCTGGGGGTACTTGTGCAGTTCCACTTGGACCAGCCTCATGATCATTTGAACCCACGGTGGGCAAAGAAACCACCAACGGTCTCGGTACTTGCTCTTGTGAAAGAGACTGCTGTTGTTGGTATAAGAACGCCAGATTCTCCTCATTCGGCTCTGTCGGTAAATGGAATGACTCCCAGAGATTGTCGTAATCAAATAGCAACCTGTTTCCGGGAAGTTGATTCGGAGCGGTAAACTGTTAACAGTCAACGTGTTGAACTTGTATGATTTTCCCCAAACTCGGAACAAAAACTCTCTTCAACGGACTAGCGTATCCTAGAAAAAAAAACCTTCATTAGCTTTCGAACCAAATTTACTGTCTGGATCAATGATTGTGCATGGTGATCCGAATGGTTCTAAAAATTTCAGATTCGGTTTGTAAAGAGGAAGTAATTCAAAACAAGTTTTCTTGTACTTCTTCACCGTAAGAACCCGATTGAGCGTGTAACATGCCGTGGCAACTGCTTCACTCCAAAAATATACCGGTAATTTCGAATCTGCTAACATGGTACGAGCTGTTTCGATCAACGTACGATTTTTTCGTTCTGCGACCCCGTTTTGTTGAGGAGTATACAGTTCGCTAAACTCATGAAGAATGCCCTTATCGTTGCAGAATTCGAGCATACGGTTGTTCTTGAATTCTGTGCCATTGTCGCTTCGAATACGTCTAATCGGCAGTTTGTAAACATTCTCCATCTTTTTGAATAACTTCATTAAAGAATCAAATGGTTCCTCTTTTTTCTCTAGAAACGTCACCCAGGAAAATCTTGTAAAGTCGTCAGTAACAACTAAACAATATAGATCTCCACATATGCTTTTCACATTTACTGGTCCGAAAAGATCCATACGGAGTCTTTCGAGCGGTAATCTGATGGAGTTCAAGATCTTTTTCAGGTGCGATTTCTTCGTCTGCTTTCCTTTCTTACATTCAATACAGTCATCATTAAGATGGAAGCTTTTCAAATTAACACCGTCTACCAGATCATTATGAACTAAAAACTTCATCTTTCTCAAGTGAATATGGCCCATTTTACGATACCACATGATGGATTCTTTTTTAGTCGCCTTCGTCTTACTCACAAAGCATTGTGCCTTTTTATCTATCGTTGTTGCAACACTCATGTCTAGTACATAAAGATCATTTTCACAAGGAGCGCGCATCAACACCATTTCTTCGGGTATTTTAAACACTGGTTTAAGAATCAGACATTCATCTTTTGTAAAATGAACAGTAAATGACTTATCACAAATCTGAGAAATGCTCAACAGATTGTTTTCTAACTCAGCAATGTAGTTCACTTTATCACATGATACGACCCCATTAGTAAGTATTCCTTCTCCAACAATTCTACCACCTTGAGTTCCAGCAAACCTGACATAACCTCCATTGATTGACTTGACGTCGTATAGAAGTGCTAACATCCCTGTCATGTGTCGTGAGGCGCCGCTATCCATTATCCATTTAGAAATGATAGACCTTGGAAGCCCCTACACACATCAAAAGACATTTACTTAAACAATGATACCCAAGATTTTTCAACATTTGGTACACTACCAAAGACAATATCATGAGCTACTATGTCAACTTTTGGAATGTTAAAAACAACATTTGGAACATCAAATTCTGGTTTTGATTTTAGAGCTCCTTCCTTGATAGGTGGGAATTCTTCAATCAACTTATGTAACTCAAACTCAATTTTCTCATCAGTGGTTGCAAAGATTTTCGGTTCAGATTTTAAAACTTCTTCCATTTTCTTTTCCTCAAAAGATTGTTTAGGTTTCTCCACCCATGATTGACTTTGGGAAGTCTTTGTTTTAGGATAAACCTTTGAAGTCTTTTGTGATTTTGAAGATTCACCAATTTCAAAAGTTGATTCTGGTTTATCCTCTGACTTCAAAGATTCACCACGTTTAAGAATACGCATGGGGGATACCATAGGTGATTTTTCCTTAACATCCTTTGAAATTTTTGGTTTTGGTTTATGGAAAACTGGTTTTATTATCTCTTTGACACATTGTTTGGCCATGTGACCGATTTCATTGCATCGATGACAGATTCTTTTGTCATATTCAACAAAAGTGGATCTTTAGGTCTCGTCTCTTATCTTTTTGGCCGCAATAAAATCGTCAATTTCTTGCTTACTAAAGATATAATCCTTTTCGACTTCTGTATTTTTACCAGACACAAACACTTCACTCAATTTTTCTTTTGGCTTAATTTCTTTCTTAGCCATTTTCATCTCAAAACCAACACCTTTCTTTTTGTAGTTATTACCATGTCTCTTGTTATTATCATTGTTACCCACCCTTTCATTTTTCTTTCCCGGGTTGTTTGTCGGTTGTTTTTTAACAAAATATTTTTTCGGTTTTGATAGAAACGAATTGTTGTTAACTTCTAAGATATCAATTTCCACGAGTTTAAAAATTTTTCAACCTTTTCCAGGTTCACATTCTGAATCGGGTACTCAAAACCAGTATACAGTTTGTCAGTTCCGATCATCATGTAAACCACAATGATCGAATCGTCATCCAGAACTTTATCTGACTTTGGGATAAACTTATCAAGAAAGTTTCCGTCATCTTCAGAATCTGAACTGGAATTCTCAAAATGAGTTTTAACTGTTTCGAAATCAGTGATATCACTCTCTTCATCCAACACTTGGTCTACAACTGTTTTAACCAGTTGTGACTCGTTGTCGGTGTCAGACGGAGAGAATGTAACATCTATGTTTTCCGGTGACTCCTTCTCTTCTGTTCTCAGTTTGAGATTCAATACCTCCTCCACCCTATCTGGATATTTCTGAGTATAATGATTCCACATTGGGGGTGGAACATTTTTGAAAACTGGTTTATCTTCAGTTTGTTGAGAAACGATCTGATCAATCACATATGAAGATGAAAGATAACTGATCAACTTTTTGTTGACTCTTTCTGTCTCGATGCGCATCAGTTCAAGTTCCTTCTTTAGAGATGCGATTTTGTCCAGATGAATGTTAATCGACATTTGCTTTTCCATGACCGTAGCATTGAGCAAATTAGCAATTTTATCATTTTCTTTACTCTCAGTGTGAATCATTTTAATTGATCATGACAGAGTGTCATAAGATTCTTTAACATCATTAAAATCAAATTTTAATTTGTCGTTAAACTTTTTCAACTCTTGAAACTGTTTGTCTTTTTCAAGGCAATCCATGCATGGTTTCAAACAGTCTTCGCATGGCTTTTCAAGAATTGGATCAACTTTTTCAAAAACATTTTCTTGTTTATCATTTTTACTTTCTGATTTACCAAACTCTCCGGACTCAGACTCAGATTTCTCTTCAGATTCAGACTTCACATTTTCTGATTTGTCATCGGACTCGGACTTCTTTCCTGACTCATACATATCACAAGCCTCGATAATTGACTCCTTTTCAACTGACACTGACTCTTGAGTTGCATCTTTGGTCTCATTGTTATCAGAAGGTGTTTTAGTTTGTTCTACCTCTTGCAGCTTGACCATAAGAGCTTTGTCTGCTATTTGTTTCAGAGTCTCTTCATTCATTCCCTTTGATACATCAATGATCTCTTGAACCGGAGTTTGTTCAACTTCGTACTGTGGGCAAAAACCCGTAGTCGGTTCACTAAAGAAACCTGCAAAAGAATCAAAAACATTAGCTGGCATTATAGATTTAAATGCATTAGTAATAACCTCCTGTTCAGACTGATAATAGTAGACCGTTGCTGCCTCCTCTTCTAGATCTGCAAAACTTTCTTCATTCACCACTTCACTAACTTCTTCAACTTCAGGAACACATTCCTCGATTTCCGGTTCCGGCTCTTCAATAATTTCAGCCATCATTGCAAGACCACCTCCTGGAACATACTTATCCCAACTGAAGCCTTCTGGAATCTTTTCGTCATCTTGATTCACTAAAAGAGCTTTTTCTGTTTGTTTGGATTGACTGTTCTCGATTTGAGGTCGTGGATTGGAATGGTTGTTGACTGTTTTTATGATAGATGGCCTGTCGGTAATAATCATTGGCGAATGGATTCTGGTGGTTATTAACTTCTCTGTTCGGACATTCGCATTTGAAGTGCCCCTTCTCTTTACACTTGAAGCACCTCACCTTCGATTTGTCGAATCCAAGTTTAGGATCAGGACCTGCGAGACTACTTTTTCCAGTAATTTCCATGAACCTCTGAGCTCTTCTCACAATGCTCGCCATACCCCATTTTATGTCGATGAGTTCTAGTTCCTCGGGATCAATTTGATCGTAATCTTCTTTAGTCATGTCTGGGTTACCAATTCGTCCGGCTACTAGACTCTCGTAAGACTCAAGTACAGAAGCTAGAAGTGCTATATGCTATTTTGCGGCTGTCTCGGTAAAATCTTGACCGTTTTTTTTATTAACAACGATATTGCACTGTATCCCATGACTATAACTCTGATTGTTCGAACCTGAAGAACTTTGAGAAGAAACTTGTTCTTGAAAATTCTGAACCTTAGCATTCGGTTCATAATTTGGAAATGATGAAAAGTTGTTGTTAGGCATGCTTTGAGGTACTCCCGATGAAGAATCTGCACTGAATGCCGTTTGAATCTTTGGACTCGGAGCAGATGTGGCAGATGAGTTTCCTTTGTAATAAAGCTGAACATCTTGCTGTACATTTGCAGATTTCATTTTCCTCATCTTCCGAAGTTCAAGCTCATGAGCTTCAATTCTCTCGATAAACGTACTCAAACTGAAACCCACGTATTCCAAATTGTTCTTCAAAACCAATAAGAACATACCCCACTCTTCTTGTGGTAGTGCGTCAGCCAACTTATCAACCCACTCTTCGTCTGTTTTATCTATATCCAAACGTTTCATCTCCACTACCAAGTGACAGTACCTCTCAATCAACTCTTTCGTTGATTCTCCACTGATAGCAGTAAATATGTCGAATTCTTTTTTAAGTAGCGCCTTTTTGCTTTTGATCATTGAAACACTCCCAAGAAATTTGATTTTAAGAGCGTTCCAAATAGATTGCGCGTCACCCTGATGCTGTAACAGTACCAAAATGTCTTCCTTAATTGCCTGTTGCAATATACTGACCATCTTCTTCTCGGCATTAAAGTGTTCTTGTTCAGCTAGAGTTAACGTGTTAAGTGTTTTCGGAAGACCAGCATCATTCGTAGGAACTACATATTTCGTTTCAACTTTCAGCCAGCATTCGAGATGATTCGCCTGAACCCACGTGCGAAATCTATCCTACCACCCCGAATAATCTTCAATGTTGAGCAGTTTCGATGGTTTTTGCATGGTTCCTAGCTCGTTCTCCATATTCACATTCTGGCCTATACTTGCTGGAGTTTGAGCAGTCATACCTCCTTTGAAAAACGCATTGTAAAACTCTTGATTGCCCATTTATATACTTTGAAAAATGTTTCGAAAAATTTCTAAGTTTTGAAAAATTACAATTTCAAGCGACCTGGACTTTCAGACGACCTGGACTTCAAATGACCTGATTCCAAACGACCTGATTTCAAACGACCTGAATTTCAAACGACCAGGACTATCCAAACCGTGCGAGGTGACAAATACCAGTTAAAAAAATTTCAGTTCATGCGGTCTGAACAACTTCACATGATCTGAACGGCTCGTGCGATCTGGTCACACAGTTTGAAAGTTTCAAACGATCTGGTTCAATCCGTGCGATCTGGACAAGAATTTCATATGGTTTGACAAAAATTCAAACGATCTGATTCATTTTACACGATTTGGACATCATTTTCATATGATTTGGACAGTTTCACCTCGTTTGAAGACTTAGTTTATCAAAATTTCAAGTTTTTGACATTTTTGGATAAGTTTTAGTTTGATTTACGGTCTGCAACTTTGTACGATTGTTCAAAGGTGATGTTTTACACATAATATCTAAAATTTGGTCCATTTTATCCATGAATTCGTCTGAAAATCCAAGAAAGAGTAGAAGTATATGATTCTAAACCGTTCAAAACACTGATATCAACAAATTTAACTCATCCTAAGCTTTGATACCACTTGTAGGATCGAGGATTCGTCCAAACGAGTCAATCAGAGTCAAATCTAGTTTCTAGAAAGGCGGAATCAGACTAGAAACCGTCAATCAGTGTTAGAACAGGAGTAGAAGAGTAGAAAGTCACTTTAAACATGTTCTTCATTGATTTTAGACGTTTTGGTACAGAGAGAATAGAACAACACTTCAGTACACAATTCTCCTGAATGTTACAAATGAAGAACACTACTAGCCTATTTATAGACCTGCCAGACTGCACGGAATAACACCCAGACCGCACGAGTTGGACAACCCACTTCGTGCGACCTGACCAATCAGGTCGTGCGACCTGGCTAAAACACATAAACTTAACATTTCGAAACACAAAACAAGCCTATTACATATACACGACACGACATAGACTGATGACGCAGGCGATAGACATTATGTATCAACACAAGTCAAACTCAGATCCTAACAATTGGTATCAGAGCATAGGACAGTCAAATTCGATCTAACAATCAATTTGACATAAAAGTTCAGTTCAATTTCATTGATACTAAGTTGTTCGTATCAGTTGAAAAACATAGTACAAGTGTAATCACGTTTAAAGTTAGTTATTCAAAAACTTCTATAAAACAACCAAGATGTCTTCACAATCACAGGACCCTCACAACACCGGAACACTCTTCAAGCCACCTATGCTTGTCAGATCCAAATACAATAAACGTAGGATGGGCCATGTGTTAGCACAACAAAACACCGGCTGCTGGCAGTCTGTCATCTTTAGACCTCATGTTCCAATGGTGCCAAGCACAGAAGATCCCAAAGCCCAAGTACCTAAAAGCCTTGAAAATTACTCAGATCATGATTTTCAAAAAATTGAATTAGATGCAAAGGCTTTTAGTATTGTGGCCTCAGCTCATCCAAATGCCATATATGCTGGACCGTTACATTGTAACAGTGCTAAAGAGCTTTGGGATGCACTGAAAGAGCAGTTTGGTGGGACAGAAGAGGTCATAGAAAACAACAGGGAGGTTTTAAACCAACAATACGAAACATTCTGTCATGTTAAAGGAGAGTCACTGACCCAACAGTTTGAAAGATTTAGTTGTCTCATTAGTGAACTTAAACTGGTTAATGTTGAATTTGCAAAGTCCACTTTAAATAGTAGGTTTCTTAGATCATTACCAGATAAGTGGGACACTATAGCTTTTGTGACCAGAAATTTTGTGGGATTCAAAGAGTTAAGTCTGACCCAACTTCATGGTAGGCTTCTCACCTATGAGAGAGAGCTGAACCAGAAAAAGAAGTTGCAGGAATCTGGAAAAGTGGCTGATGATTACACTTTTGGTAACACAGCACTTTTGGGTCAAGAAGAGTCATCTGGTGGTAGTAAGGACCAGAGTTATGATCATTACATTGATATAACTGCAGGTGGAGCCTTCAACTCTAAGCCTTACTCACCCAATTATGCTTTCACAGCTAATGGGGAAAACCATATCTCTGACAACTTATCCTTTGAACTCAATGACCTCCAACATTTTGATCCCACTGATCTGGAAGAGATGGACATTTTGCACCAATTGGCTTTGCTGAGTGTAAGAACCAATAAGTTTTACAAAAGAACAGGTAGAAAGTTTCCAGGATTGCATGGGAATTTAAAAGTGGGGTTGGATAACTCCAAAATTAAGTGCTACAAGTGTAACAGACTTGGTCACTTTGCTAGGGAATGTAGAAGTCAAAACAATGGTCCAATCATTACTCACCCTAGCCCAAGACCTCAAAACACTCATAACACTGCGCACTATTCCCAATATACCCCTGCTCCTCATATGTAAAACACTACCCATTTTGCACATCCTGTAAACACTATTCCAGTGCAATATATTCAAACCACTGTTCCACAAATCTAGTATGTCCAAGCCCTGTCTCTCAGGTCCAAGTGCAACAACCTGCACCACAACAAACTGCACAAACATCTACCCCAACAGAGGCCAGTCAACAGAGTTTCTTTACTCAGGGCTTTGTTGATTGGAGCAGTATGCCTGATGATTTGACTGATGAAAATTTTGATATATTTGCTATTTGCTAATTTTGATGTTCCTTGTGATGAATTTTGTTTTACGACATTAGAGTCAATACCAGAAGGGCAGGAATCTGATGAAGTGGAACCCAGTGATGAAACTGTGGATGAAGTTGCTGAAGCATTGGTTACTGTTGTTGTTGGTGAACAGATGTTAGAGAAGAAAGAACCTGAACCACTGTTGGAACCTCTTGCTGATCCATGGGATGCTAGAGTGTGTGAGGATGAATGTGACTGTGCCATGATGGCTACAGCTAAGGTATCACCTCGGGTCTTGAAATATTTATGTTCAGATAAATGCATCATTGCATTTGCAAATATAAAAGAGGTGAATGAAAACCTTAGGGACAAGATTTTAAAAGATGAAGTACAATTTGAGAAAACTATCAAAGAGTTGAAAAACAAATTGTATGAAAAAGAAAATGAAATCTACAGTCTGAAACATGAACACAATGTATCCAAAGACCAACTCCAAGCTATGGTAGAAAAATAGCAAGTTTGTAAAAAGGAGCTTGAATCCACCCAAATCACTTGTGAAAAATGGGTGGAGTCTTGTAAAGGTTATGAGCTAATGGTAGAGAAGCAGATCAAGAGCAATGTAAAGTTTGGCATAGGCTTTAGAAAACATGACCAAACTGAAAACACTGCTGGAATTGATTTTGGCTTAATTGAAGTAATACCAACAAATTTGGTTGGTCAAGAGATTAAAGTCATAGATAAAAATGGAAACAAAATCATTTTAGAAAAACCAGAAGGGTCATCAACCTTTGAAGAGATAGAAAAATATCAATTCAAACCCACCTGGTCAGATGAATGTGATATCCTTGAAAATTTCAAGCCAATGGATTTTTCCACAGTTGAGGGTGTCAAAGCACCCAAGGCTAAGGTCATTCCTCTTAAAGACATCCCAACAGAGGTTAAAAACTCTGTTGATAAAGAAGTTGAAAAGAGGAAGAGAAGAGAAAAGATTAAAAACTTGTTCTGTGATTTTTGTGAGAAAAGAAATCATTCCACAAAGGACTGTTTTCATTTGAAAGCTTTTGACATAAACAAAACAAGTGTCATTGAGCATGCACCTAAGTGCGCCATCTGTGGAAAAAACAACCATCTTACTCAACAATGTGTGTACCTTAAAATTTTTGAGGTTAAAAGAAAAGAGTACACTTCAAAAACAATGGAGAGTCCTCAAAAACCATCCACCAAGAACAAACAGACTTTTGTGCCTATCCAAACAGCTGTTACAAAACAGTTGAATAAAACCTCTGCTCCCAGAGAGGTGCAAGTGACAGATGCACCACCATCAAACCAGTTCCCAAGAGGACATGGTTAACCACCATACCAAAGGGTCCCACATGCTTATGAAGCTTACAAAAAGCCCTCTAAGCCCAAAGTGAATAGGCATCCTTTTGGTTTTCAACATCTGACAGGAAATGGTCCACAACAGTGGTTAGAGAAAAATGTTCAAAAACCTCTTCAAAACCCTAACCTAACCACTGTCCATACTCCTAGAGTTGAGGTTGACCTATCTGTGCCCCCATCCAAAGCCTTATTGGCTTTGGAGACCCTCCTGAACTAATTGTTTACTTAATGTGCAGGGAGCTTCTGCATGCTTAGACAGTTTATGGTATGTAAATAGTGGAGGCTCCAGGCATATGACAGGATGTAGAGCCCTACTCAAAGATTTCAAAAAACATGGAGGGGGTGATATATCCTTTGGTAACAATTCAAAAGGAAAGGTGTTGGGGTCAGGGACAGTTCAGGCTGGGAAGCTCAAGTTTGAGAATGTCAATCTTATTAACAATCTGAAGTTTAACCTCCTTAGTGTTTCACAAATGAGTGACAAAGGCTATGGGTCATTCTTCACTAAGGATAGTTGTACGATTGTTTGGCCAGAAATGGTGAAAAAGATTGAAGAAATCATAGCCGGGGGTAAAACACAGCTTGTTGCTCAAAGGAGTGGCAATGTGTATGTAGTTGATATGTCAAAAGATAACCCAATGGCTGATGCTTGTCTGTTCTCAGCTGCCTCTAACAAAGAGACAAAATTATGGCATAGGAGACTTGGGCACAGAAATCTTAAGACTATCACTACACTCACAAAACAAGGCCTTGTAAGAGGTCTCCCACAAAAACTTTTTACTTGTTCTAAGCATTGTGCTTCCTATCTAAAATGTAAACAACATAAAAGCTCATACAAGTCCATTGAAGAGTCCAAAATAACCAAGTGTTTGCAAATGCTGTACATGGATTTGTTTGGCCCAGTAAAAATCATGAGCTTGAAAAATAAAAGATATTGTTTGGTCATTGTAGATGATTTTTCTAGGTTTACATGGACTTACTTTTTACATTCTAAAGATGAGACTGCAGGCATCTTGCAAGACTTTGTCAAACAGGTTGAAAAACAATTTGACTTGCCAGTAAAAATCTTTAGAAGTGACAATGGAACAGAGTTTAGAAACAAGGAGTTGGCTGAGTTCTGTGTGTCAAAAGGGATTGTAAGGCAGTACAACATCCCAAGAACACCAGAACACAATGGGGTGGTTGAAAGGAAAAACAGAACTTTGATTGAAGCTGCTAGAACCATGCTTGCAGACTCAGGTTTACCATTAACCTTTTGGGCAGAGGCTGTAAACACTGCTTGTTATGTGCAGGACAGAGTTTTGATCAACCCCAAGCATCAAAAGACTGCCTATGAAACTCTGTTCAAGATCAAACCACTGATCTCATATTTCAAAATCGTTGGTTGCCCATGTTTTATCCTAAACTTAAAAGATTCAGTTTCAAAATTTGCAGCCAAAGTAGATTGTGGTTACCATCTGGGATACTCAACCACTACCAAAGCCTATAAAGTGTTTAACACAAGGACTAGGTGTGTGGAAGAGACTTTGAATGTGAACTTCAGTGAACTTTCATCATTAAAGATCCCAGCAAACCCTGCTGAACTGTTTGACCTTGATAAATTTACATTTGAAGATGTGTCTGTCAAGACTAACCCTGCAGGTACCCCACAATCTCCATCACAAGACTATGGATATGATGTTGTGATCCCACAATACAAAATCACATCCACCACCAGAGCAGCAGATGTTCAAAACCACTGTCAAAACTCATCCACTAATGTATCAACAATTGTTGACCAAAGTAGCCCTCAAACCTCTACTATCTCATCATCTCCAACCACTGTTGATAACAATCCATCAATAGTGAATAAAAATCAACATTATGCCACACCCATTCCTCCACGTCCACTTCAAACAGATGTTGGTTCATCAAAGTCTCCAACAGATGTTAGCTTAGATGATTCACATCTGTAGCCTTCACCTCTAAATGCCATTGT
This sequence comes from Helianthus annuus, assembly GCF_002127325.2. Taxonomy (NCBI): domain Eukaryota; kingdom Viridiplantae; phylum Streptophyta; class Magnoliopsida; order Asterales; family Asteraceae; genus Helianthus; species Helianthus annuus. The sequence goes on along the minus strand of NC_035433.2, from coordinate 111,504,533 downwards.
TCCATACAAGGGGGATCTAATCTTCCTTAAATCTCATCCACCTGATCAAGTGATTGGCAACATCAATGAAGGGGTTCTCATAAGAAGTCAATCCCAAAACATTTATCTTTTTGTTGGCTTTCTATCACTCCATCAACCAGTCAAGTACCAAGAGGCACTGAAAGACAATAGTTGGGTAGAAGTTATGCAAGAAGAGCTCCAACAGTTCAAAAGACAACAAGTATGGGAACTTGTACCACTACCAAAGGATGTAAGTCCAATTAGCACAAAGTGGGTCTTCAAGAACACGACAGATGAAGGGGGCATTGTTGTCAAGCACAAAGCTAGGCTTGTGGTTTAAGGTTATAGACAATAAGAAGACATTGATTATGATGAGACATTTGCTCCTGTAGCAAGACTTGAGGCCATCAGATTGTTCTTAGCCTTTTCTATGAACCACAACATCAAGGTGTATCAAATGGATATCAAGTGTGCATTCCTCTATGGCAAAATTCAAGAAGAGGTATATGTTTGTCAACCTCCTGGTTTTGAAGATCCTTTTATCCAGATCATGTCTACAAGCTAAATAAAGCTTTGTATGGTTTGAAACAAGAACCAAGGGCCTGGTATGAAACTCTTTCCACTTTTCTCATCTCTATTGGATTTACAAGAGGTAAAATTGATAAAATATTTTGTTTTAAATGGAGAGGAAAAGATTTGATGATTGTCCAAAATTATGTGGATGACATCATTTTTGGAAGCACATGCAATGCAATGTGTGAAGAGTTTAGACAACTCATGACAGCAGAGTTTGAAATGAGTGCAATGGGTGAACTACAATGATTTCTTGGTCTCCAAGTTAAGCAATTGAAAAATGGAACTTTCATTCATCAAAGCATATATGTAAAAGATCTTTTAAACAAATTTGAGATGAATGATTGTAAACCATGTAGTACACCCATGGCAACAACAAAGCTGGTCTTGTCTGATGAAAAAGATGACTTAGTTGATCAGACCTTATATAGAAGCATGATTGGGTCTTTCTTGTACCTAACTGCATCAAGGCCAGACATCATGTTTGCAACATGTGTTTGTGCCAGATCCCAATCAGCACCTAGGAAGTCTAACCTCATTACTGTAGAAAGGATATTCAGATACATAAAAGGTGCTCCCACACTTGGTATCTGGTACCCTGCTAATGGGAATATTAAGCTTTTAGGTTTCTCAGATAGTGATTTTGCTGGATGCAACACCACCGGGAAGTCTACATCAAGGAGGGTGTCAATTCCTAGGCAATTACTTAGTGTCTTGGCAAAGCAAAAAGCAAGCAGTTATTTCCACATCCACTGCTGAAGCAGAATACATTACTATTGCAAGCTGTACAACCCAACTGTTATGGCTTCAAAATCAGTTACTGGATTTTGGTATAACTGCTCTAAAGACTCCTCTCATGTTGGACAGTCAAACAGCTAAAAATATCATCAACAATCCAGTTTCCCACTCAACACCAAACACATTGACATCAGACATCACTTTGTGAGTGATTGCTATGAAAAAGGTTTGATTTCTGTTCATCATGTTCCAACTAAAGATTAGCTGGCAGATGTGCTAACAAAAGCATTAGACACATCCACCTTTGAAAGTTTGATCTCTAGGATTGGCATGCTTAACTTGGATTAGAAGGTTAAAACCTTCTTATCCTTGAATAAAAAGCATTAAAATGTTTTCAGAAAATCAATAATCCACCCTTAAAAATAGTTAAAATAAAAATTTTTCATAAACCCTTAAAAGTCTGTCCATTTCCACTGTTTGTTTCAAACCTCTGATAGTTGAAAATTCACCCACTGCTGAAAGACAACCTCTGTTTCTTCATTTCCTTGTTGACCACTGTTGACTAAACATCAGTATTTCAACCACTGATGTCTATCCACTGATAGATAAAACTCAACCACTGATATTTTATACACTGTTCCCAACCATTGTTGTTGCCCATCAATGGTTTCCAAAAAAACTGTCATCCACTTTGTTCATCAGAGGTTGCCATGTGGGCAGATGTTAACCGTCCGATCTTTGAAACCACTGCCACGTCAGCATTCACTTTTTCCCCTTCACAAAACCCTGATAAACCCCCAAACAGAGCTTTTACTGCCGTATCGAATTCAAAAATTCTCTAAAGCGGTTACCATCTTCTTCTTCATGTCTCTCTCAACCATTCGTGATTTCTTATTCCAACCATGGCTCTTATCATCAAACACCCCCACAATTACCTCTGTATATTTGAAAAGACAGATAAAAATATAGAGTTTCACTCTATAATCGACACCTTGTCCTCATCAAAGTACAAAACTTTGCTTACTTGTGATGCACCCATTTATCAAGACACTCTCGCCCCTACGAGAGTTCTAGGGAAATGCTGAAGTTCAAGAACATGATAAAAAGGCTTGGGGAATCTCCTCAAAAGTAGGAGGTGTCTTGGTACCAATAACCCCAGAAACCATTTTAGAGGTATTTCAAATGAATGATCTTGCAGGTAAAACTTCTTATCCTAAGAGTGAGTATCAATTGGATTTGATCGAAAGAGGGTATGATGGACAATTAGAAAAAGCAACAATGCAAAAAGGAAATTTTCCACCACCTATGAAATTCTTGTTTCATACCCTTCTCACTTGTTTATCAAACAAAATAACTACTTTCAAGGAAATTCGTTTAAAAATTCAGTACTTGGGATATGCTATCATGTCTAAAACAGATTTTAATTACTCCCAAGCACTGTTTACTGATTTGGTCAATAATGTGAAAAACATTAAAGATGGGAAAAATTCAGCTTTTCTATTGTTCCCAAGGTTCTTAAGTTACTATTTGCAAAAGAAAATTCCACAAAATGCTTTTGAACAAGGATCAGCTTTCAAAATAAACAGTCTTTCTTCTGAAACATTTACTCGCCTGATGGCAAAAGAGTCAAAAGTTTTGAAAACACAAGCAAAGACGTCTGAGCAAATTTTATACGAGTCCACATCTGCCCCTCTAACCTTGTTGCTGAGCCCCCGACAGTTGCATCTACCATCGAATCTATATGAGGCAACGGGAATGGGTCTTTAGGACAAGCTTTATTGAGGTATGTGTAGTCTACACAAACTCTCCATTTCCCATTTTTCTTTTGGACCACCACTACGTTTGCTAGCCACTTAGGGAACTTGACTTCCCTAATCTTCTTGGACTTCAATAGCCTTTAACCTCCTCTTGTATAATTGCATTCCTTTCAGGAGCAAATTTCCTTCTCTTTTGCTGAGCAGGCCTAAGAGACTTATCAATTCCAAGCTTGTGAGTTATAATATCTTTTGATATACCTGTCATGTCTTCGTGTTTCCATGCAAACGTCGACATCCTGCATTTCAAAAAGTTAGTAAGCTGATTCTCAATATCCTGAGGGATATTAGCCCCTACAAGCACCGAGATATCTGGATTATCCTGATCCAGGATAACTTTTTTAACATCCTGCTGCGAAGCTTCCACGATATCCTTGACTTATATCTTTAATTGCTATCCTGCCTTGGATTTTGTTGAGGCCTTCATCGAAGAGGAATAACATTCCTTCGCCTCCTGTTGATCGCTTTAAACTTTGACTACCCCCCAAGGAGTAGGGATCTTGATACACTGATGATAGGTGAAAGGTGCAGCTTTCATATCGTGAATCTATAGCCTGCCTAATATAATATTATAGCAGGATAATGAATCCATGACACAGAATCGTTGGATCGAATTACTCCTTCAACATATACGGGCAGTTTTATCTCTCCAACAGTGTTCTTTGTCTCTCCATTGAACCCTACAAGCATAGTGGACTTCGAGCTGATCTCCATTTGTGGGATGTTCATTCTCTTCAGGGTTTCCAACTGGATGATGTTGACCGAGCTGCCATTGTCCACCAGTATCCTGCGTACAAAATGATTAGCAATATATAAAGTGATTACCAGACCATCATGATGAGGATCCTGAATGCCATCCCGGTCGTCACTGTCGAACGTTATCACTTTGTCAGTTGTAAGTGTTGTCATCATCGTTGGTTTGTCCCCTCTTTCTGCCTTAGCCTCCTTGGCATGCCTTTTAGTTGCAGAATAAGAGGTTCCGCATATATCAGATCCTCCAGATATAAAATTGATTATCTTGGCGTCTGGGGGAGGTGATGCTGCTCCTTCGGGAGGTGATGCTGCTCCTTCAGGATCCTTTTCGGTATCCTGACCCTTATTCTTCTTTCTGCCAAGAAGATCTTTCAAGTAGCCCTTGCTTAGTAAGTAACTTATCTCCTTCCTCAGGGCTATGCAATCTTCCGTTACATGTCCAAAATCTTCATGGAAGGCACACCACTTGGACTTATCCTTCCAATCAGCCTTTTGTTGATTCTTCCTTGGCCATCTTGCTTTATCTCATAAACCCTCCATGGCATACATTAGTTTAGGAATATTAACAGAAAAACAATATTCTGACAACTCAGGATATTCTTCGCCATCTTCATCCTCGACACCATTCACTTTCTTGCTGTCGTTTTTACCATACGGCCTAGAGCAGTATGGTTTATACGAGGATTCCTATTTCCTATTTGTTGATTCATATGTCGAGGATGCATTCATCCTCTCTTGCATTTTCTTGTCATCTTCAAGCCTGATATATCTCAAAGCCCTGTTCTGGGCTTCGTCTAAGTTCCTGCAAGGATTCATCACAAGATTCTGATAAAATTGGGAATCCTTTTGTAATCCCATCTTGAATGCTTGTACAGCTGTAGCAACATCAAGGTGTGGGATATCCAAGGATTCCCTGCTGAACTTGTTCACGTAATCCCTTAGGGATTCTTGAGGTCCTTGTGTTATCCTGTAGAGGTCACTTGTTAGTTTTTCAAAGCTTATACTACAAGAGAATTGACTGTTAAACAAATTAACCAAATGAGCAAATGATGTAATTGAATGAGGTGGAACGTTTAAGAGCCACTTTAAGGCCGATCCTGTTAGAGTAGAGCCGAAGCCCTTACAGAGGCATGCTTCCTTAAGATCCGGTGGAATAGGGTTAATCTCTATCCTCTCCCTATACTGGGAAATATGTTCCTGAGGATCCGTGGTCCCATCATAAAGCTTCATATTGGGAGTTTGGAATCTTTTTGGGATTACAGCATCACAGATAGGATATGCAAACCGGGATATCCTATGATTGTTCTGGGCTACTTCTGGTATGGGTTGCACCACCCCAGGTACACTCGATATCATATCCTTCAGCTTTTGAAGCTCCTTGGAGAATGCCGACGTTATACCCGTATCCTGCGAAGATCCAAGATTGTTAGTAGCAAGAGTATTAACATTATTAGATAAGTTACCAGTTTGATGATTCTAGTCGTATCCTAGAGCATATCCTGGGCCCCTCACAGTCGATATCCTGGCTGTTGAGGGTATCTCAGGAGCATTGCTCTGGGAACGGCTTGATACAACATTGCCTTGATTATCCTCAGTATAAACTGCTGAACTAAAGTTCAGCGCTTTGGGGTGCAAGGGGGTGACAGTGCCTCAGCAGGTCTCTTGGAGTTGGACTTCAAGAGCCGTATCTCCCTCATTATTATCTGGTTAGTTTCCTGCTGTTGCTTCATCTGATCTTGTATACTACCAAACAAAGTTAAAATTTCATCATTAGAAGCCATAATATGAGTTCTCCCTGGAACACCAAATCTGTGGACATTCTGAGTAGGAGGAGTGTCTCAGGATATTTGAGTTTCAACCCTCCTTGGAGGAGCTTGAACTTGTGAAGAAGCTTGAATTTGTGGAGGTGGTGGAAGCACCGTACCAGTTGTAGTAGAGGTTGTAGCAGGCATGGAGGAGGAGCTCATGTTTGATTTCAAAGCCATTGAAAATAGTTGTGTAAAAAGTTTTGAAAATAAGAAGCCAAGTAATGATTTTAACAAACCTTTAGTAGAAATAGCACCACTTGACCCACGATGGGCGCCAAATTTTTTGGTCAAAAATTACCAAAGCAATTAAATGATCAAATTAGTTTGTGAGGTAGTGTGCTAGTAATGTTTGCAAAAAAATATGTTGGTTTGTGTATTTAAGAAAACAGTTTCAGGATATAGCCTAAGGATATAAAGCTATACCAATAATCAAACTATGAGATGTAAAAGTAGAAATGGACACAGGATATACGAGGAAAGCCCTTGATCAATCTAGATCTCCGGCATAAAACCTCGGGATCTGACAATCGTCGGCTGTCTTGTTCTTCTTATTGCTTGAATAACCAGGATACAGTGCAGGATAATGCTCAGATCGCAACTAAGTGTTATAATGATTACAAGTGATGAGTGTTGGTGTGCGATTGCAAGAGAATTGTGTATGAGTTCGAGAGCAGAAAGTGAAGTGAGTGACCTATGGATCTGGCTTATCGTCTATATAGTTACAAGAATAAACAACTTCTCCTATAAACTAGGGATACTTTAGAATATTCCCTCTTGAACGTTGGAGACCTGTTCTTCCGGCTTGAACGTCCATTTTCCAACTAATTGGAGCGAGTCTTTATGAGAAAAGGTCGTTGTGAACGTTATGATCCTGCAGCCATGACCTGCAAGCAAACAATTAGTAACTGTCAGGATACCGCCTCAGGATATTACCAATATCCTGATCCGATATCCTGATCGTAATCAGATAAAATCAAGATATAATTTCAGGATATGGGCTCAGAATTCTACCCATAACAGTTAACACATCACATAATGCTTGGACTAATCCGTTCGATATTTGCGAAGTATCCGCGCTTGTTACTAGTTATGTATGAAGATACAAGTCATTTGACTTAAATGCACAACACTCTACAAAATATACAACTTTATGAAATTTTCTCACAACTTCAGGGACGATTCATGTCACTAATTCTTATATAGAAAGCTTTAAATTCCCATTCGAAAATGTTGAATGCAGAATAAATAACGAAACAACCAAAACTGCATATTAACCGAACGTTTACGATTCACTATTTTAGCCGTTAATTTCACCAACAATCGGATCTCACACACTCACCTCACTCATGATCGTTCATTCAAATCTCACAACTCTCGATCGTTTCTTCAACGTTCTTTAATGGCTGCCGGAGGTTTTCTTACTAGAGCCTTTGAATCGATGCTCAAGGAATGCTCCGGAAAGAAGTATAATTCGATCCAGATTGCGATCCGATCGTATCTAGGTTTGTGTTTTCGGTTAATTATCTGGTTATTTTGTTTGGAGTTTCAATTTTGCTGTTTTGAATTTCATTTGTTTAGTGGATCGGTGTGTTCTAGAATGTTCATTTGATAATTACTGGTTGAATCATGAATGTGCTATTTGATGTTGATGTGAAACGTGGTGATGTAAAGAAGTAAATCTGTTGTTGAGTGTCTGATGTAGCCAAAAAATAAAGTATAAAGACGTGTTTTACATCGATAAAAACATAAGAACGAATATTGATACTGTTTCCAACAACACTGTTACCGGTAACGATGTTGTTTAGCCGGTATCGGTTCCGTTTGTTACGATACTGGTACTGGTACGGCATCAACACACGATACAACTTACGATACAAAAAAGAAGTGGATACAGATACCGTTTTTAATAACACCGATACCGGTACCAATGTTGTTTAGTTGGTATAGCTTCTGTTCGTTCGTTACACAACGCTGGTTTTAAACAAATTTATATCGGAATGTCAAGAAAAAGAAAATTAAACACATCCATGTATTCATTTTTTAATAAAGCTATAGGATTGCATAGAAAAGGTCAGTTATTTTAATAAAGCCAAGGAAGGCAAGTTATCAGGGAAAAATTAAATTCTTTAAAAATTATATAGGTTAAGGGTGTATATTATATATAGTATAAGATAAGATGTGAAACTGAAAGTTAAATAAAATACTATTTTACTGTTCCTTCAGTTGCATTTAAACATATTAAGTAAATAAAGAAATTAAATATGCAACACATTGGCACAAAAAGAATGTTCATGTTTTTATGATAAAATTCTATAGAATACTGTTTGGCATATTGAGAGGGTCATTGGGATTTTTAGGCTTTTTAATTTCATAGTTGGCCTTGTGTTAGGTTTTGTACATCTTTTATTCCTTATATTGAACTGGCATGGATTTCTGGTTCCTTGTGCTTTTACAGAGAGTACAAAAGCGGCCAATCAAGAGGCGGCGTCAAACAATAACAGTCAAACATCTCCAAATAAAGATACAAGGTGCTTATTGTATATTAACTCATGCATGCTCTTGTTCATATATTTTATGATAAAACAGAATTTGGTTTATATAATCTGAGACTAATGATTAGGTCTTAACATACCTATTTAATGAGATGGTGAGATCGTGTTATCTGAACTTAATTAACATTGATTTAATTTATCAAAATAAAGCTTTGTGACAGTGATGATGGGAATGCAAGAACTGAAGTGGACCCCGGCGGAAGTATCACAAAGACCTTGGCAAATGCTGGCCATACTTTGGAAGGAGCTGAGTCAGAACTCGTTCTTATTCCACTTCGACTTGCATTCGAAACCAAGAATCCAAAAGTCATTGAACTTGCATTGGATTGTATACATGTACGTCATTTTCTGTTTAATTCATGTAGCTATACCTACAGAATAAAATAGATTCGTTTTGTCGACCTTTTGTGTTTATTAACATTTCGTAAGTGCAGAAACTTATTGCCTATGACCATCTAGAGGGTGATCCTGGTCTGGAAAATGGAAAAAATGTTCCGCTGTTCACAGACATATTGAATATGGTCTGTGGTTGTGTTGATAATAACTCACCCGACAGGTACATTCTTCAATATATGTGTTTCTTTTTTATTACAAAGTTTCTTCAAGATTTAAATTTGATATGGTAACTTTTGAGGACATTGATTCAGTACAATTCTTCAAGTCTTGAAAGTGTTACTTACTGCTGTATCATCCAACAAGTTCAGAGGTAATATAAATCATTAATTGATATAACTGTTGTTGTTATAATAATTAATTACTAGTGTTTCAACGGTTCCATACAGTGCAAATGTCACATAACGTTCTCCTACCTCAATTATTGTAACGTGACTGAAGAATATTGTTAGTAAAATGCCATTTTCGTCCCCGAGGTTTGGCTAGTTTTGCAACTTTCGTCCGAAGATTTGCTTTTCCGCGTCTGGATCCAAAAGGTTTGAAATCTTGCTATTATTATCCAGCTCGTTAACTCCATCCATTTTTCTCCATTAAGTCAAGGGTATTTCCGTCTTTTTTGTTAACTTAAAGGGCAATCCGGTCTTTTTAGGGGTATTCGGTCTTTTTACATAAATATAAAGTGAAAAAGACTTATTGCCCTTTAAGTTAGCAAAAAAGACGGAAATACCCTTGAATTAACAAAGAAAAACGAATGGAGTTAACGAGCAAGATGAAAATGGCAAGATTTCAAATCTTTTGGACCCAGATGGGGAAAACAAACCGTTGGATGAAAGTCGCAAAACTAACCAAACCTCAGGGACGAAAATGACATTATTTAATCAGTGTGTTGACATTTTCAAAATCTCATGACATGTCCTTTTATGATATAGAACATTCTTTTATGTTATTTCTTTATGAAGTCAATTGTGGTTCAACCATGGTTGACTCGATGATTTGTTCGTATATGCAGTTCACGGGGAACCATTGCTGGGTGTAATTAGAGTGTGCTATAATATTGCACTCAACAGGTAACTACCATTCTCTTATCTAAATATGTATACCGTTTAGCAAATTGAATTAATAGTCTCTTTTCATTTTCTAGTAAAAGTCCTGTTAACCAAGCTACATCCAAAGCTATGTTAACTCAAATGATCAACATAGTATTCAGGCGAACGGAGACCAACTCGGTTTGTATTCTATACCTTTGTGTTTATTTTTTTTCACACATGTGAAGAGTAGTACAGGTGGCAGGGTGGGTTTGTATTCTATACCAACTCGGTTACAAATCAAAACGATTCATGTTGAGAGACAGGACCTTTTTGGTACAAATTTAAACGGGTCGGGCCGGGTTGACCTGTTTGACCATTTTCAAATTTGTTATATAAATAATCAATTCAAATGCAACATTATAATAATAATATGATTTTTGGTTAAAAACGATTTTGGAGGTAGTATGCGTTTAAAATAAAATTTTGGTGACTTTCAACCTGTTTGACCTGTTATTGACTTATTTATATGCAAGTCATTCGAGATTTCCACATCTAAGTAATAGTATTGGTTCCGCTATATTTTAGTTTTCAACGTGAAGTTTTTGCATTTTAGGTGTTTTCAGATGGTCAACCTGTAAGCAAAGGAAGCGAGTCATCAATGACGGTAGAAGAAACGTCACCTGCTGACGAGGATGGTCAAATGTTGACTCCCACTGCCAACAACACATTGATTGCACCTCTTGAAGAACTGCAGAATCTTGCTGGTGGGAATGACATAAAGGTGCATAGTTTCTTATTCTTTAAAATCTAACTATGTGAACATATGTTTTATATGCTTTTCGATCAGTCAACGCAATAATGGTTTCGATTTTTGTTTCACAGGGCTTGGAGGCAGCTCTCGACAAGGCTGTACAGCTTGACGATGATGGAAAGATTAGGTATATGCTATACAGTAATATGATATAATGTTACCATAATTTTTTTGTTACAATAATAGCATATTGTCTTTTACTTTGTTCTTAAGTGGGGTTGATCCGGAGAGCATGAGTATAGCAGAACGTGATGCAATGCTCGTTTTTCGCACCCTATGCAAGGTTTTTGTTTCTTTTTTTCTTTTTTTTCATGATTCGTGGCTTAAATAATAATTCTTACCGTATTCTTTATTACTGCAGATGGGCATGAAAGAAGATAACGATGCAGTTACAACAAAGACACGAATCCTATCTCTTGAACTTCTACAGGTATTTTATTAAAGTTGATAACTCATCTTTTCAGCCAAATTTATTTTTATAAATTGTTCAAAATATGAAATTTCCAGGGCTTGTTAGAGGGTGTTAGTCACTCGTTTACTAAAAACTTTACTTTTATGGACTCGGTGAAAGCTTATCTATCATATGCTTTGCTACGGGCATCGGTTTCACAATCTCCAACAATATTTCAGGCATGTTTTAACTTTTAAGCTTTGATCATGGTTTTTCTTCTCTTTTTATTTTAGTTTTAAAAGTTTACTTTTAATTTTTCAAAATAATATTGTATCATTTTTCTCACAGTATGCTACTGGAATTTTTGCTGTACTTTTGTTGAGATTTAGAGAAGGCCTCAAGGCAAGTTATGACTTTTACTTTAGACATGTTTTCGGAAATTCGCTGAGTTTGTGTTGATAATTTTAATATTCGTTTTCAGATCGAAATTGGCATCTTCTTTCCTTTGATTGTTTTGCGAACTTTAGACAATTCAGAATGTCCTCTAAACCTCAAATTAATGGTGATTCGGTACAACATCCGCTTACATTTTGGTTTACTAAATGAATTTGTTACAACTTCATATTCTCATTCTTATAAACATCACAGGATGCTGGAGAAAATTTGCAAGGAGCCTCAGATGCTCATTGATCTATATGTGAACTATGATTGTGATCTTGAAGCTCCTAATTCGTTTGAACGAATGGTATGATGATTATACAGTTAATGGATAAGTTCAGCTTTTTTTTTTTTTTTTTTTTTTTCGAGTTGTTAATGTTGTATGTGATTTATTGTGTTTTTACTGCACATTAAGGTTACAACACTCTCCAAAATAGCCCAAGGGACACAAGATTTAGATCCGAACGCTAACTCTATCCAAACTGGAACTCTTAAAGGATCATCACTTCAGGTTTATATATACACACTTATTACTAGAAGTGCTTAATAAAGTATTCGGAAAAGTTTTTCTTGTCTATTTTCTTTTGTGGGACGTTAATAATACAATGTGTAGATGTGTTTACTTTTGTCCTTCCTAGTGCCTTGTGAATGTCTTAAAGTCACTTGTTGATTGGGAGAAGTTGCGTAGAGAGGCAAAACAGAATAAAGACAAACAATCCAATAATGAACAAGTTTCATCTGAGGATTCAAAAGCGAAAGATAGCAACGGTTCAGCGAATATCTTTGAGAAAGTGAAGGCTCAAAAATCAACCATAGAAGCAGCCATCTCTGAGGTATATATTAACACGAAATAAGCAAGAACAGTTTGACTTGAGGTCAACGGTCTTTTTTGGTTAAAATATATCCGAGAATCCCATGTTCTTTTCAGAAAAATCTTTTACCAAAATGAGCTTTGTAACTAAAAAAAATGCTACCAGCACAGAGAATGTCACTCAAGGTTATAACAAAACCATAGTTGTCAATAGCGGCTAGTGATGCTCCCATATGGCGCTATAGGGTGTTTAGCGACAAATAGCAATGTTTCTGTAATGTTTTTTTTTTAATTTTTATTTTTGGTAATATAAATAGTGATGCCCATTAGGTTTTTTTTTGTTTCATGATTGAAAAAGAAGCGTATTTATCTATGATTAGTGGTAGTGTATTTTAGCTTTTTTTAATAAAAACACATGTAAAATATTTCTTAAATTTTCTACTACTTTATCGCTAAACATGAAATAGCGGGCGCTATTTCGTCGCTATCTCTACGTAGCAAATTGGTAGCTTGTCGCTACTTACCTCTATTTGCTATTGAGCATTGACAAATATGAACAAAACTCATATGCACGATAAATTTTGACCTTATCTGTCAAAGCATGTATTTTCAGGTTACAGGTCAACCCTTACTGGATTTGACCAGAACCCATTCTAAACACAACCCGTCCGACGCGTTAAATTTACCACCTTTATTTTTTCGGGAATAGAGTAACACATAGCTGTGCATCCCAATAAAATCATACAAGAAACATGAATTTAACGGGACTAATTTCATATGATCAATAAATTACAGTTCAACAGGCATCCTGCAAGGGGTATTGGATTTCTCACGGCAAATAGGTTGGTGGAAAATACACCTGCTTCAGTAGCACAATTTCTCAGACATACATCCAGTTTGGACAAGGTACATCGTATATAAGTTACAAAACTGATGTTCACACACAATAAATAAATGATAAACATCTTCAATGGCTGGACTTTCAGGCTATGATTGGTGATTATTTGGGTCAGCATGATGAGTTTTCCCTTGCCGTAATGCATGCTTATGTTGATTCAATGAATTTCTCTGGAATGAAATTTCATACCGCCATCCGTGAATTTCTCAAAGGTTTCAGGCTTCCAGGGGAAGCTCAGAAAATAGATCGGATAATGGAAAAATTTGCAGAGCGGTAAATATCTTATATATGTTTTTATCTCCGACGGGTCAGATGGATAATATATACAAAAATTTATTTAGCCAAATGGGTAGAAGTAGAACAGGTTGAACGTCACCCAAAGTATGTTGATGGTTTTACATTAATTTCTTTCATGGTTATACATTATCTCTTTCTGTTGCTATACCGAATACCGGTTGCGTATTGATACCGTAATGAAGCGAACCAATACCAACTAAATTCTCGCCACAACGCATGTGGTTAAAATACTAGTTGTATACAAAGCAAACATACATAGATTTATATACCCAATATCCTTTTAAATTTTACTTTTCACCAATCACCAGCATGCCTGTTCTTATATCTAGTTGGTGATTTCTTTTAAATATGTTGCGATTGTTGCAGTTACTGTGCAGATAATCCAGGCCTGTTCAAGAGTGCGGATACTGCTTACGTTCTTGCATATGCAGTTATAATGTTAAATACCGATGCTCATAATCCAATGGTGTGGCCTAAAATGTCCAAATCTGATTTTGTGAGAATGAATGCCACAAATGATCCCGAAGAATGTGCACCAAAACTACTTTTGGAGGAAATATATGATTCCATTGTTAAAGAAGAGATAAAAATGAAGAACGAAACAATTAACATGGGAAAAAGCAGTTGGCAAAAAGCAGAAACCGAAGAAAAAGGAGGCATTGTTGGTATTTTAAATTTGGCTCTCCCAAAACTAAGGAGTCAATCCGACACACAGTCAGAGAGTGAAGCTATAATAAAACAAACTCAGGAGATATTTAGGATACAAGGAGCAAAAAGAGGAACGTTTTATACGTCGCAACGAATTGAGATTATTCGACCTATGGTTGAAGCTGTAGGGTGGCCTTTGCTTGCTACATTTTCTGTTATGATGGAGGAAAGGGAAAATAAGGCTCGAGTGCTTCTTTGTATGGAAGGTTTTAAAGCAGGAATTTACATCACACATGTTCTTAGAATGGATACAATGCGATATGCTTTTTTGACGTCATTGGTCAGGTAAATTTCTGCTTTGCATCAGGCTTGGTTGAATTTTGATGTTTTTAGGCCGTATTATTTAGAGGCTACCAGATGGACAAGTTCGGTAATATGTCAAAACGGGTGGGTCGGGTTGGGTTGGGTTGACCCACACATACTTTTGGAGATAAGACAAAACCCAATTTGACCCGTTTATAAAACGGGTTGAATTTGCCACCTCTAGACTGTTCTTTCACTTTCTTCTGGTATAATTATTATTTAGAGTAAAGTACACGGATGGTCCCTGTGGTTAACCAAAATTTTGGATTTAATCCCTAGCTTTTCAAATTTACACGGATAGTCCTTGTAGTTTGCACTTTGTAATGTATTTAGCCCCCAACTTTTGCCAAAAGTACACGGATGGTCCTGTGGTTTGCACTTTGTAACGTATTTAGTATTCAACGTTTAGTGACTAAATGCGTTACAAAGTGCATACCACAGGGACCATCCATGTACTTTAAAAAAGCTAGGGACTAAATCCAAAATTTTGGTTAACCACATGGACCAACCATGTATTTTAATCTATTATCTATTTTTCTTTAGTGGTGTTTATATTATACTTATTGTGTTGATGTTATAGGTTTAAATCATTCACCGTTTTACCTCTAATTTCTTTTATTTGTGGGTTCATCTGAACGCTTTTCACATCAAGTAGTTAGGACACCATGATCTTTATTCTCGTCAAATCAGTAAAAGTGACCCATTTCCGAATCTTCGTTTATTGTCACACCATATATAAGATTCAATTGCCTAAACAAACTAAACCTTCCATTTTTTGGTTTACATTATTGGTCGGCTCTTGCAGATTTACTTTCTTGCATGCACCGAGAGATATGCATAGTAAAAATGTTGAAGCCTTACGGACTCTACTGGATCTATGTGACTCAGAGCCTGACACGCTCCAAGATTCTTGGAATGCCGTTTTGGAGTGCATATCTAGACTAGACTATACTACGTCTATTCCAGCTATGACCGCTATTGTAATGCATGGTGCTAACCAAATCTCGAGGGATGCAGTTGTTCAGTCTCTTAAAGAATTGGCTGGGAAACCATCTCAGCAAGTTTTTTTAAACAGCGTTAGACTCCCAAGTGAATCGGTTGTGGAATTTTTCACTGCTCTTTGTAATGTATCAGTTGAAGAACTGAAGCACATCCCAGCCCGTGTTTATAGCTTGCAAAAGCTTGTGGATATTAGTTACTATAACATGGCTCGTATACGCATGGTAACAATCTCTTCACCTATTTCAAGAATAAGCTTCCATCCAGTAACGTTGCATTTATTTTCATTGGTTTTTAAATTACTGAAAACATTCAAAATTTCAGGTATGGGCTAGAATATGGTCTGTTCTTTCTAATCATTTTATTGCTGCCGGGAGCCATCATGATGAGAAAGTTGCAATGTATGCCATAGATTCTCTGAAACAACTAGTCACAAAATACTTGGAGCGTGCAGAACTTGCCAGTTTCACATTCCAGAATGATATCTTGAAACCATTTGTTATTTTAATGCGGCATAGTCGGAGTGAGAGAATTAGGAAACTGCTTGTTGATTGCATTGTTCAGGTATGCTTACATGTCTATGCAACACATTACACTAGAAGGGATACAGTTTGACTTCTGTGATGCAATGGACTATTGTTCTCATATTTTCTTCTTGTACTATGTTACTTTATAACCAACATGAGGATTGGATACAGATGATAAAATCAAAGGTTGGAATTAAATCTGGTTGGCGAAGTGTCTTCATGGTATTTACAGCTGCTGCCAGTGATGAGTTGGGATCTATTGTTGAAAGTGCTTTTGAGAACGTAGAACAAGGTACTTTTTATTTATTGCTTTATTTCCATTGTATTTTTAATTATGAATATCAGAAAGGAAAAAATACATTTGGACACACCAGTAGAGCTGCAAGCGAACCAAATGAAAACGAACAAGACCTTGTTCGTTTGTTAAGGAAATAATGTGTTCACGAACTGTTCATGAACACACACTTACTGAATGAAATTTTCTATTTGTGTTCGTTCGTTAAGGAAATGAACGTGTTCGTGTCCGTTTGTTAATTTTAGGTGACGAACGCAAACGAATGTTCATGAACACAAATGAACACAAACAAGCATTCGTGAACAAAATATATAATGCTTATCAGATATTTTATTCGTCGGAATTTTGAAGTATATAAATAAAATATAAAAAATAAAAACACTAATGAACTATCAAACACAAACGGACATATTACTGAATGTTCATGAACTAAGTGAATGAACATGGCCTCTGTTCATGTTTGTTCATTTAAGTAAACGGACGGAATTTCTTGTTTGTGTTTGTTCATGTATTAAACGAACGAACACAAACGAACTTCCCACTAAACGGTTCATGAACTGTTCGCTGAACGTTCGGTTCGTTTCCAACCCTACACACCAGATAACACGTCAGTACCTTTGACAACCTTATATAGAAACTTTTTAAGATTTTGGGGGTTTTTAGGGTGCAAACAAAGCTGGTTACCCGAAATGGAAAGTAGACCAAAGTTGGTTACCCAGCTCCTTAAGCAATTACCCCTAGGAACACACAGATATATGTTTTGGTTTACCGTGTCTAACTAAATGAATTTGACAGTTATACTAGAGCACTTTGATCAAGTTGTCGGCGACTGTTTTATGGACTGTGTTAACTGCCTAATAAGTTTTGCCAACAGTAAAAGTTCTCCCCGCATCAGTTTAAAAGCTATTGCACTTCTCCGTATATGTGAGGATCGACTTGCCGAGGTTTTATTTATATCATCTATCGCCATTTTATACTTAGTTATGCTTTTTTTCTGCACCAAAACTAACCGGGTGTAATCACATTTTGTCTTTATTAAGGGTTTCATACCAGGTGGTAGTTTAAAACCGGTTAACGCCAATGTAGATACAACCTACGATGTTACCGAGCATTATTGGTTCCCGATGTTGGCTGGTTTATCTGACTTAACATCTGACCCGCGTGCTGAGATCAGCAAGTGCGCACTTGAGGTTTTGTTTGATTTGCTGAATGAGAGAGGACGCCATTTTTCACCCACCTTTTGGGAGAGTATTTTCCACCGAGTTTTGTTTCCTATTTTTGATCATGTGAGGCATGCGGGAATAGAAAATACTACAGCTTCTAAAGATGGGTGGCTTCGTGAAACTAGTGTCCATTCACTGCAGTTGTTATGCAATCTTTTTAACACGTTTTACAAGGTACCGTAATTTCATTCGACACCAAGCACGTAACTTGTGTTTTGACACTGTTTGTTATTAATATCCTTTTATTACTAATGATCGTGATTATTCATTATAAGTTTACGATATACTAAGCTGTAAAAGATCTTCTACAGGAGGTATGTTTCATGCTATCTCCACTGCTAAATTTACTCGTAGATTGTGCCAAAAAGACAGACCAGTCAGTAGTCGCAATATCACTTGGTGCAATGGTTCATCTTATAGAAATCGGAGGACACCAGTTCATTGTTTCTGACTGGGATACCTTGTTGAAGAGCATAAGGTACTTATAGTTCCATTTTTAAATGTGATGACACATTTGAAAAGCTCTTGATTTGTGGTAAATCCATTTGTATTTCAGGGATGCTTCTTACACCACTCAACCCCTTGAGCTACTTAATGCTTTGAGTCTTGAAAGCTCCAAGAATCGACCGGTTATGAGCGGTGGCTTAAAAGTTCAAGAAGACACTAGTCCCTCGTTTAGATCGCCTGGTAGTGAGCCACTTTTGTTTCATAATTGATTCAAGTTCTATTATGTTTTTGAGAAAATTTAATAGTCCTATCAAAAACTTTGTTAGATGTATGTAATGAGCTCTATTTGGCAGGTCAAAATTTATTGATGGTGGCGAAGGACAAACAAGAAGATGAGCCATCAACAGATCCACATGAATCGGAAGGTTATGATTTGTCAAAATATATTTTGAACAATATTTTCATTTTTCTCTCCTTTTAAATAATATCTTTCACTCTTGTGCAGGTCAAGCTCCTTCATCTGAAAGTTTTGATAAATCTCCTCCTAAACCGAGTTTGCAAAGGAGTCAAACAATTGGTCAAAGACTCATGGGAAATATGAAGGACAATGTCCTTGTTAGAAGTTTCACCTCTAAACCCAAGAACATGAGTTTAGATGCCTTAGTACCCATTTCCCCATCTAAGGTACCATGTTCCTAACTTATTTAACGTTTTTTTCCTTTCGTATAATCCTTTTATGTTCTAAAGCTATATCCTATTTCAATTCTTTTAATCACAAATCTTAGATATAACAATACTAAATATTAAGTAAATAGTGTATTGCCCACATGCAAGAACAAAATTATGAGTTTTGAATAACTTCTGGAACCAGCGGCAGTGTATACCTTTTTCATGGAGAACATTATAACTAGTTTTAATTAGGGTTATTGGATTTTATCACCCCCGACTATTGGCTATTGGCCGCTGCCACCCTCAACTATCACTTTGACGCCCGTCACCCCCAACTTAACACTTAGTGTGTTCTGTCACGACGTCGTTAACTAATCACTAACTTTTGATCTTGTTGCTATACTTTTGGGGTGTCCTAAGATCCCTAAAACCTTCCTAAGAGTAAGATCCCTATGACAACCCCCAAAAGTATAGTACCAAGATCAAAAGTTAGTGATCAGTTAACGACGTGGTGACAGAACATACTAAGTGTTAAGTTTGGGGTGATGAGCGTCAAAGTGATAGTTGGGGGTGGCCGCGACCAATAGCCAATAGTTAGGGGTGATAATATCCGATAACCCTTTTAGTTATATAATGGCTATTAGAACATTAGAATAAATGATGATTAAACATCAGAAAACATTTATCTTCAACTTGAATTAAATGTTTCTTTTGGGACAGAGGGGGAATCCATCAAAGCTAGAAAGGATCAACAATCTTTTTCTTACACGTATTCGACTCGCGCATTTTGAAAACTCACTAATTCTTCTTGAATGCTAAAATAAATTATGGTAAAAAGAAGCATGGTGCAAATTACACTTTGTAACATGATACACACATTTCATGCACGATTTGCTTGACTACAGCTAAAATGCAGTGAGCCATTTTGTCTCCCAATAATCTTTATACTTTTATGTAGCAACTACTGACCATTTAGTCCCCATAACTTTGTACCAAATTAAACTAGAAAATCTTCAATCAACTTTAAATTTCAACAAAACATACTTCTAGGATGATGAAATATGCAGTTTTGTGTTTGACGATTTCTAATGCTAAGAGTTAACTCATTTTTGTCTTTCTGTAATGTACAGTCTCCTGATGAGGAACCTGAATCTGAAGATGCAGTAGAAAGTCCATTTATGGGAACAATAAGGAGCAAATGCATAACTCAGTTGCTACTGTTAGGGGCCCTTGATCTCATCCAGGTATGTGCCTTATGGGACGTTCGTAAAAATAATTGTGACTTACTATACTAAGCTTTAACTAGCTTCAAATTTGTCTGTTAAACATGCAGAAAAGATACTGGAGTAAATTGAAGGGATACCAAAAAATTACTATTTTGGAAATTTTGTTCTCGATGTTGGAGTTTGCAGCATCATATAACTCGTACACTAACCTCAGGTTACGGATGCAACACGTTCCTCCTGAAAGGTTGGTTACTTGCATAGATAATTGTGTTTAAATATGACTGCATTTAAAATACACTTTGGGAAGATAAAACATAACCGTTAAGTAAGTTGGTTTAAATTGTCACATTTAACTTTCATACTTCCAACTTACGTAAAAAAAATGAAATAATTTCCATTTTCAGTGTTACAGATTATTTATAAATTACAACATTTCCTTGTATGAAAATAATAAAGACGCGATTACTTGTTTAGCTGTTTGCTCATCGCCGTCTTTATTATATGATTTTGGAAGGGTATTTTAGACATTTGGCTGATGATAAAAACACTTTTGTTAAACTAGAGTGAAACATTGCTATATTCATGGGACGGATTCAGATGCTATTCAGAAGACACTCGACCTTATCATTCTGACTCAAACTAGTTTATCTTCATTCAGGCCACCATTAAATCTTCTACGCCAGGAATTTACCGGGACCTGCATTTATTTAGAAGCATTACACAAAGCGACTTCTGGTAAAACAACAATTGATTATGCACTTGATGAAGATTATGATGACGAGGAGGATGATATGGTTAAAACTAATGCTGAAGAAAAGCTTGCATCCTTTTGCGGTCAAGTACTCAAAGAAGCGTCTGATTTCCAAACGAATATCGGAGATAGTACTAATATGGAGATTCATCAAGTTCTTGAACTTCGTTCTCCCATTGTTGTTAAGGTATTCATAAATCGTTCATGTTTGGCTTTTGGTGTGTTTGTGGTGTGATTTATGTTAACATGTGTACGGATTCTAGGTACTCAAGAGTATGAGTTCAATGGACAACCAGATATTCAGGAGACACCTCAGAAGTTTTTACCCTTTGATCACCAAGCTCGTATGCTGTGAGCAGGTAAAATCTTGTGCTTTTCTGTGAGTCCCGTTTTGATATGATCGATCAATGGGCACCGTTAGATATCTACCTAACACTGGCTCTTTACAGATGGACGTACGTTGTGCTCTAGCTGATCTCTTCAGCATGCAGTTACGTGGACTATTGCAGTAGGATCAATGTCATTATTCATCGTCCTCCTTTCCCTCTTAGAAGCTATTTGTGAAGTTACAAAAGAATAATGGCAATAAATGGTCAGCTTTAAAGGGTAGAGAGAAGAATAGATTCAGGATTCATAGGCAACTTTTGGTTGATAAAGATTGTCAACTTCGGTATTTATCTCATAATTTCTTATTCATGTGTTTATTTATCACATTTAAACATATGAAATACTTGGTTAAATTTATAGGTGGTTTAAGAAAACACAGTTTTGGTCACAGAAGCTTGTTCAATAGAAAGCCAGTTTTATTTAGAATAGTTCAAGAATCACGAGAACTGCATGAACACTTATGCATAGAAATTTATAGTAATTTAATTGTGAATTGTGATACATAATTGTGATTGTGGTCATAATCATAACCTCTCATAAATATGATCACGATGGCTCCAATAATGAATTACCTCATGACGATTAAATGATTCATGACTTTATCACCCATAAAGTTGTTTTAAAATTCCTATTTTTGTTATTACAATTACAAATCAGATAATAAATAAATAAACTTACATAAAACACTGTAAATAAATCTTCTAAAGAAATAATATAAATCAGTTAATAAATAAACTTACATAAAACACTGTAAATAAATATGTATATAATTTTTTTCAACGGTACAGAAAAATCCAAAACTAAAATCAGTCGTATAAATAATAACTTTACAAATCATCAATTATTTAACTTTTTGTTACCAATCTTATTTATTTTGGAGCCGGGATCTCTAAACTCTCTATTGTACTGTTTGTATTGAGTTTAAAATGATTTATTTGCTTTTTAAAAAGCTAAAAAGCCATTAAGTTAAAAAGTATTTGACATTGATAAAAATGCTTTTTATTTTGGCTTTTCCAGAAAGAATAAAAAGTTGTTTTACAAAAGGCACAAAAACCTGGCTTTTTAATAACTTTTGGAGTATAAAATTACAAGTTTAACATCACCTTTTAAAATAACAACTAAACATGGAAAATCACCATATCATTTTTTGTCATTTTACTATTTCCCGTCACAAAAGCTAATCCAAACAATTTAAAAAAAATCTTTTTGAAAAAACAATAAGTCAATAAACACTTGACAAAAAAAAACACTTTTAAGTTAAGTAAGCAATCCCAAACATCTATTAGACCACCCGTAATGGGCGTGTATTCATCAAAATTTCGCCCCAAAAACGCCCATACCGCCGCACCCCCACCCCCTGGGGCGTGTTTTGGCGTTTTTTTTTTGCGAAAAAAGCTTGTCCAGCGTGATTTAAAACACGCCAAAATTACAAATTGTTAGCTAATCAGATTAGACCATGTGGGTTTAAAGAGATAGAGATGGAGATAGCCGGAATTTTTGCCGGATTCGAGTGGGTTTTAGCTTTGTGGTTTGCCGGAATTCTTGCCAGATTTTGTTGCCGGTCAAATGAAGAAGAAGAGTGGGAGGCGGATTAGGCCCCTGTGGTTTTTAAGTTTAAAAGTGACAAACTAGGCCCCTGTGGTTTTATTTTAAGTTTAAAAATGGCAAATTAGGCCCCTGTGGTTTTTATTTGTTTTTTTATTTCCAGTTTTTTTTATTTCCGTTTTTTTTTAAGTTTAGTCGGTTTTTATTTTTTTTTATTTTTAGTATTGTAATTTTTTTAATTTAATGAAGTATTTTAAGTTTTTAATTTAAAAAAAATAAATAATTGTGTAATGATTGGATAGGGCGTTATTGGCATTATTCCATTACGCCACTTTTGCAAAAACGCCCAATAATGCCCCCATGGCAACATGGCAGAAAACGCACCAGGGTGGGGTTATTATTCATCAAACCACTACGCATGGTCTTAGAAGCAAGGTTTGCCTATAATCTACATCCTACCCTACCAGGTTGTAGATAGACACAAAGACATTTATTAAGACCATCCGTAGTGAGGGTTTTTTTTGGGCGTTTTCCCCTAAAAAACGCCCCATGACGCCCAAATTCCACCTCTGGGGGCAATTTTTCCAAGAAATTTGCTTTTGGCGTGCTTTTTTCCACGCCTTACTTCAATGGTTTTGGCCAATCACTATTAATCTTCCTTTTGTTTGTCCAGTAAGATTTTTTGAGGGTTTTCTTTTTATTTAACTAGGTTAGAACCCCGTGTAATACACGGATTGAATAAATGTAATTTTATATATTAAATAATAAAAAAAATATTTTTAAAACCTCGTTTAGTACACGGGTTGAATAAATGTAATTTTATATACCAAATAATAAAAAAATATATATCTTTAAAAATCTCATTTATTACATTGGTTGAATAAATGTAATTTTATATATTAAATAATAAAAAATTATATCTTTAAGAACTCTGTGTATTGTACGGGTTGAGTAAATTTTATTTTATATATTAAATAATGAAAAAACGTTACATTTTTAACAACCTCATGTATTGTATGCATTGAGCACATGTAATTTTATATAACAATCAATAAAAAGTTATATCTTATTATATTTTTATAAACCCTGTGTATTATAAAACTTTTGAATTAAACTGACAAAATGGTACAAACCACATGGACTAAAATGACATTTAACTCTTTACATTATATATAATTACCAGCTACCAGCTTCCAGTCACCAGCCACCAGCTACTTTTTCCAAACATACCCGTAATGTCACGTACGGACACCACACGTTAATCTAATCATCCTACACTGTAAAAACGATGCTTATAATAGGTTAGACAGAGTAAAATCTATACGTCAAAACATCGGTTTTCATATGGTTAAACGCATCACATTTATAATCGGTTAGACCGAGTAAAATCTATACGTCAAAACATCGGTTTTCATATGGTTAAATGCATCACATAACGTCCCGCCATCTATAAACAATTAAGACGTCGCCGTCGCAACACGCGGCCCGTAGCTACAATCTAGTTCTACCTTATAAATTAAATAACATACCTTTTTATTTATCACCATATTTTGATTTGATTTACCAACCAAAATTAACTTGAGCAAATTCTAAAACCAACATTTAATCACGGTTAAGTAAATTATCTTTCCCAATAACTGAACTATTTGTAATCGAAACCACTGGTTATGAAAATCAAACACTACTTGTAGATTTGATTTCTACTCATAATCAAACCTAACCGACTCATGATCACCCTTAATTTTTACCCCTCCGGCCGGTTGATTTGGTTACTTTATCGAGTAAAGGTGTTTTGGTTGAGTTTGCCGCTAGTTTATTTTGATATACCTTTTGAGTGAGTTAAGATTTTTTTTTTTTTTTTTTGAAATTAAACTTCATTAAAAACAATCTCCGACCCAAACGACCAAAATTTCAGACCCCCTTTTGTTTGATTTTTTGCAACTTGAAAAATAGGCCATTAAGGCGATTGGTCTCTGGAATTGTATTGTTTTTTACTTTTTGGTCAATAATAACTTTTTAGTATAATTATATATTTTTAATAAATTATTTAAATTTAATTTTATAATTATCTTTTAATTAATATTAATTATCTATAATTAAGTAGGAGATAAAGATGAAAAACTAAAAAATAGATGGCTCCAATGAATGACATGTGTCCCAAAGTTGGTTTCTTTTATTATATAGTATAGATTTTATTACACCTCTTTTAATATAATGCCCACATCCCCACTACACCCATTTTAGAAAATGTCCAGTAATGCGCCATTGCTGACTGGGCTGCCACATGGCGCAAAACGCCCAAGGGTAGGGGCATTGTCGAATCCCCAAATCCCTGGTTGAAGTGGGCTCGGCGTTACTAACCTCAGATTCGGTAGGATTCGGTTCAGGTTCGTCATCTTGTCATCATGGTGACAGTTTCTCTTGCGGGGCATCGGGTCTTGGGCTGCAGCCACAGGTAGATCTAGTTAGAGGGCCCGAGGGGGTTCACCCCGTGGGCACTCCGACGCTCAAGTCAGTATCATGTATGGCAATGATAATTATAAGTGCAAGTAAAATGTATATTCTAGGAAGAGGGAGCAGATATTGTATTCGAGAAGGAGGAGGAAGAAGTAACCTTTTTGTGGGGAAAGTGTAGTCTGCCTCTTCAAGAAGATGAGCTTCCTTTTTTATAATAAGACACTTGGGCCATAACCCTAATGGGCTGACCCAAGAATGGGCTTATCAAGACATGGCCCACTCAAACCAATCTAATCATACCGAGAAAGACCCGAGTGGGCTCGAGCCCAGTCATCAATCTAGGGCGATGAGTCCAGACGAGGAGCCCAAGCGGGGATTCTCGTCGTCAAGTCATCCCTAGTCCAAGTCTATTCACTCATGAATGGGCGCAAGACTTGTTCCGGTCCCTAAAAATCTAGGCGAGTCGCTATCCGCCCTTCAGTCGTTCCCCCTATCCGTTGGGTAAATATAGTCTAAGGCACGTCATGCCAAACCAATCTACTTTGTTGCCCTTGGGGTGACCTGGCGTTCAGTCTAAGGCACGTCATGCCAAACCAATCTACTTTGTTGCCCTTGGGGTGACCTGGCGTTCAGCATTCAAAACAGAAAGGCGACACCACAAGTAGGGTAGCTTGGTACCGTACTTCAATCTATGCCTCCTTGAAGGCACTTTACCTAATGTACGCGTTTGAGAATACTTTTTTGAGAGCATTATGCTATTTAGACCACCTTTGCATGTACCTCTTAAATACATTTCAATCAAGGTACTCGTTCAAAAGCAATTTCTCTAAGGGCATTGACTGGGATACCTTATTTACCGTGTTATACTCTTTGTATGGTGTTCCTCTAATGAGGGTTTTTGTCTTGCTTGAACTGTTAAAACTTTCTAATGAATTTTCTTTGTACCCTGTTTAAGCCGTTAAGGCTTTCTATGGGTCGCTTTGTAACTTTTTAAATTGTTAAATCTTTGTATAGACCCGTTTTGTGACTTGTTTGAGTTGTTAAAACTTTGTATAAGTTTGATTTGCAACTTCCTTGAGTTGTTAAAGCTTTCTTATAAGTTTGCCTCGTAACGTGTTTGGGTTGTTAAAGCTTTCTATAGTTTGCTTCGTAACTTGCTTGGGTTGTTAAAGCTTTCTTATAAGTTTGACTTGTAACGTGTTTGGGTTGTTAAAGCTTTGTACAAGTTTGCTTCGTAACCTGCTTGAGTTGTTAAAGCTTTGTACAAGTTTGCTTCGTAACCTGCTTGAGTTGTTAAAGCTTTCTTATAAGTTTGCCTCGTAACGTGTTTGAGTTGTTAAAGCTTTGTACAAGTTTGCTTCGTAACGTGTTTGAGTTGTTAAAGCTTTGTACAAGTTTGCTTCGTAACCTGCTTGGGTTGTTAAAGCTTTGTACAAGTTTGCTTCGTAACCTGCTAGGGTTGTTAAAGCTTTCTATACTTTGCTTCGTAACTTCCTCAAGTTATAAAGGCTTTGCCTAGGCCCGCTTTGTAACTTGTTTAAGTTGTTAAAGCTTCTGTTGAGCCTGTTGTCCAATGGCATTTGGGCCACTTGGATTTTCATATGCCTGCTTCGGTGTTTTTTGGACGTAGTCGACTTAGTCCTAGCCCCACGGCCGGGCTTTGCCTTGTTTTGATTAAGGCGGCATGTCTGTATGCCTATGTTGTGACAACTCGAATTTCCAAGATTCCTATTTTGCATTTATTGCACGTTCTTGTATTGTTTAGTTGTTTATTTGCACAAATAATTGGCTATGGAACTGTAACGTTTTAATACAATGAAGTGTATTGTGTGATTATGCATGGTTATGTGTTAATTTGGAAAGACTTGTCAAATATGTGAACTTGGTGGTGAAACTGTGAAATTGATGTGAGATGGTGTGCTTGTGTAAGATATAGTAATTCAGGGTGTGTAGAGTAATTAGTGAAAATTAAACTATACTTAACCCTAATCCCTTGTTCACTAATCATTTTCACAAAACCAAAGCACGTACTGTACTCTCTAAATCCCCTAGCAATCATCATCACCATCATCATTGGCAAGATATTCCTCACTCTTGATTCCTCTCTTTCTCTAGAATCATTCGAGGTAATTGTTTATTGATTATTGTATACTTGTAAACCCTAATTGATTGTTTAATTGTATCAATTATTGATTCTTGATTATGTGTTCATGAAAACCCTAGCTTCCATATGATACTTCTGTGGTTTTTGTTTGAGTTCTGATGATTTAGAAATGATGTTGATTAGTGTATGATCAATTGTCTGATGTTAAGACACAAGACATGCTAGGATGATTGAGTTGATAATTGAATTGCTGCTAGACAGAATGCAAATATGTAATTAGGGTTTCACGATCGTATGAGAACATAAAACGTAACTGATACAATCTCTATGAAGTGAACATTCGTATTGTTTATTGTCAGAGCTTTGTGAATAATTATACTTGTCTGAGTTTCGTAAACCTAATATAATTGTCCGAATTTTGGTATGTAACATTTGAAGTCCGAACTTTAAAGGTGTGTAGTAGTCCGATGTTTATATAACATGCTTGTCAGAGCTTTAAAGACTCAAAGTCTTGTCCGAGTTTATTGAATCATACCCTATCCGACTTTTGTGACATAATGCATCAAGTTTGAGTTTTGTGTTAAGCACCATGTCCGAGTTTTATATCAAACATCAAAGGCTCCGATGTTTGAATTTAGTAGTGGTCCGACTTTCAGCTTCAACCCTTGTCAAATGGTCCGAGCTTTACATTGCACATGGGTCCGAGTTTCAAGTGTTGTAGGTCCGAGTTTCACAAACAAACACATGGGTCCGAGTTTTACCCCCCCTCACCCTTATCCGACCTTTAACTCATGAGGGGTCCGAGTTCATGAGAAACCCCCATGTCCGACCTTTGTGACCCTCCATCTATGTTGTCCGAGTTTTTAACCCCACCCCCCCCCCCCAATGATCTAGTCCGACTTTTAAACAGGGGAAGCCCCCCCACACACACTTGTCCGAGTTTTGCAAAGGGCAAGGCCCTGTCTGAGGTTGTGTAATGAATTCTGTGGATCAATGAGCTGTATGATTAGTTGTCACACCCCCAAAATCCACCTGCGGATAACACCCGCTTCGAGGGCGTGACTGACCAGGATCCAGCCACCAATTATACCGAATAATTAAATTGTTAACAAAAGTAATACTTACTAACCATAAGATTAGCAAGTATCAAGTTCAGAGTTTAAGGTTTCAAGTTCAAACAGTTAATAAGTAGCGGAAGCATAAGTAAAGTAGTTTAAACAAAGTTCATATTTCAAAATAAGGTAACACCCAACACAAGGGTGGACAGACACTACTCATTCCCAAGCAGCAAGCTCCTTCGTCACTGGTTACCTGCAAAGCATGCAGTAAGGGGTCAACAATAATGCTGAGTGAGTTCACTAGTAGTCCAGTTTTAATTACCAAAAACTTGTTTCACCAGTTAATTTATCCGTTTATACATGCCATGGGGAGCTACCCCAAAAGTTAGCGACTAAACTGTTTTTCCAATACCGAACACTAGTAACCGAATGCGTTTCCGCAGGATGCCCCGATGTCAATGTTCTATCATCATT